>NC_064874.1:4230000-4237500 GCF_943734745.1 Anopheles darlingi | reverse complement strand
CCCTCTAGCACCCCTTTTGCTGCTGCTGTTGGATGAAGAATGCCGCTTCATTTCGTTCCGTTTGCTCTGCGCACTCTGGTGCGCTGCATAGCGAAGGCATCGTCGTCGTCGTCGGTCATCTCCGCGCCTCGGCGGTGACTTAGGCTCGTGGCACAGAGTGGACACTAATCCAATTACAACCACCGCCAGTGTCCCGGATCGAGGAATCCTGACTATCGCCATATACACGCGATGCTGGACATTGGGTCGCTCGTGCTCCGTGGCATAGATCGCCAACAAAGGGCGCACACGCAAGGCTGGCTGGATGGCAAAAACGTAGCGAAAAGAGCGACAATCATTTACATATGTTTGAACGAACGTCTGGGAGTCTTTCTTGGAAGCGCGAGCAGCGATAAGGTGCAATGATCACGCGGTTATGCAGGTGGTTCAGTTCAACGATCAACGAGCCCGATGGCTATGCAAAAGGACTGGCTGGCTGATTGAGGATATAAATATTGCATGAGTCATGCGGTCAGCCATGGGAGTTACTACTACTCCGTCGCCGCTACCTGCAGGTGAATTTATTAAACTCAACATGCATCATGGACCTCAGCTCACTCACTCACTCGACTCGTTACACCGTTTTGACCTCTCGGAACCGATAATCAAACCACAAACCACCGTGGTACGTGTGTGCGTGTGTGTTTCGCGGTGTACTGTGATGCGTATGTAGCAGCAGCAGCATCGAGCGCAAACACACATTACATCGTTAATATAGCGAGCATAGGGCGAGCAACATTGTAGTTCGTAAATTTTGTAGCCTGTCCGAAAAAAAGACAAGCGACACGATCCCAGTTCGGGAGTTAGGTTAATGAATGCACGTAGCATGCGCCTGGCCTGTTGCTGTTGCTGTCCTGTAAAGGAGGAGCATCAAAAGTGATCTTGATTGACCGGCCAACAAGTGAGTTCACACCGACACCGAAACGCTCGTCCCGATGGTTGGTGCAATGGACCCGAAAACATGAACTTGGCTGCTGCAGCAGCTTGCAGCCGCCGTGGCCGGAGCGCATCAGCATGATGTGAAGTGATTCGTGAAACCACCATGACAAGCTGGCCGAACGGTGAGACGAGAGAGAGAGTCTGCTGCAGCCACCACCACCACCACCACCACCACCACCGGTGATCGTAATCCAATATCATCATCCTTTGGGGGGGCAAATCAGGAGGGGTTGTTTCGACGAGGGATGCCGTGTGATCAGTCATCAGGCATAAAAGTTTGTCCGTGTGTCATGTGTGTGTTACATTTAGTCAGAGACGGAGGAGGAGAATAAGGAGTAGGAGGGTTTGCTGCTCGGTTCCATTAGCATTATCCTGTTTTACGGCGGACCAAAACCGAAACCAAAGTCACGGTTCATTGGCAGGACACATGTTTTAACGCTCGAGGCGTCTCCTTACGCTTCACTGCGCATTGCCCGCGTCAAGTTTGTGTTTTTCCATTTTCATTCCGCCGTCACCGTCGCCGCCGGAGCGAAAATTCTGAGAATCCGAACCACCGGGAGCGACCACAACAGAGATGCACTCCGCGCAAAAACCACGTCGAACGGGCGAGTGTAAGATGATTCCCAATTTATGCTGTCAAACGAGATGTCCGGGACAGCGAACGAGGAGTTTTGTGTATTCAGTTCGCTTTCAAGGAGTGTCCACCTTGCAGTGTTTCGAGCTGGAGGCTTTCGATGTCAATGTGCGTTTCGGTTTTTCGATCCGTTGCACCCGGGAACCGGGAAGGGTCGCTGGTGCATCGATACATTTTGCCTACATGCCCGATGCTCCCTTCTGGAAGGAGGGCCCTCCCGGAGTACCGCGTGTGAGCGTGTCTCAATCCGGACCGACGGAAGATGACGGAGGTTCACACGATTGTCCGACGAGACCGACGGAAAGGTGGTACGTGACGCGCCCTCTCGCATCGATTGCATCGATCGCGCTCATCAGAATTTATGACCAATGAACTTATGGCCCGGTCATTCCCAGGCGGTGGTGTACCCTGTTCCGGCCTCGAAGGGCCGCCACGAACGTGACGAATTGCGCTCATCGAATCATCGAATGCGATGAACCATTGATTGATTCTAATTTATCTCGTGCGAGCGCGCGTCGCCTCGCATTTCTCATATGCAAACGAGCGCGCTGGAGAGATCCGGAGATCGCGAGATACTTAGTTCCGCATCATCTCCCGCATCATCGTGAAGGGCACCATCTTCGGGGGGATGATGTCTTCCGGGATGATGTGCGGTGCTGGTGGCGTTGGTTGTGGCATGTGGACACGGCACGATCTCATCCCAAGATTGATCGCGCGCTGATGATCAAGTGCACTTACAGGTTTCCTTCTCCTCCGGCCATTGCCTCGTGGCGCGGCGTGTTCCGGCGGTTAAGCCGCGTGTGAAATCGGTTAGGAGGCCGAGCGGAGGAGTTCGTGCAAATATTTACATGCCGTTCATGGTTCATGTGTGTTAGAAGACGCGCACCATCAGGTCCAGGTCCGCAGTTGGCAGCGAGATGAAGGTTGGAAGATTGAAGACGCTATCGCGGAGGAAAAATCTTTCGGCCAACTCCTCACACACGCACACACAGACACACACCGCGTGGGGGCTCCAGAATGGCTGAGGGGCGCTTGAATGGGACACGTTGTTGCGTTGCGCGCGTTGCTCGTCGTTTTGAAGACGCAGAGTGTTGTCTGACCTGAATGTGTGTATGTATGTGTAGTTGACCACCGTAGCCCCGACCACACAACTAAGTTGCAGACGTCTAGCCGCGTGCTCCCTAGAAGGAGCTTCTTGGTTCGCACCAAACTTGCTCATCGCAGATCATCGCCGATGGTGGTGGCTAGGGATTCCTACAAGATGTCATCGCCGACAACGACGACGACGACGACGAGTTGTTGACGACGATGGTATGCGGTTATGTTGCAGCGCCAGCAATGGTGATGAGAGGTGGTGATCATACAAGAGCGATCGCCAGATCCCCGTCAGCACTCGGGAGTGATCGGTTAAGTGAGCAGTTTTCCCCCCGGTGTTTGTCGGTATTTATGCGTATCATGCAGGCGCTTGGCGTGGCGTGATGAGTGGTCGTGGCCGTGGCCAGTCCCAGATCGCAGCGCGAACCTCGGCGGACCTCTATTAATGGCCGTTGCGGTACGGCGATGGTGGTCGTTGTTGTTTTACTAATAAATGAACGCAACGGTTGGAGTTGGACTTCTCCAGTAACACTGTCATCAAGCGATCGCTCAGGTCCTTCGAGAAGGACTCGTTCGCTCGCTCGCTCCCGGTGTCTTGGCCTCGGACTGGTCGAAGCTACACGACTTCGTGTACCGTAGCCTTTGACTCCTCCGGATCGCTGGATCGCCTCGACGGAGACGTGTAGCTTAGGTGCTTGTTGCTGCTGCTGCCGTTGCTGCTGCTGTTGCTGGCGTTGCTGGTGTAATGATGGCGGTACATGATGCATGGTTTGCAATCTGGAATCGTGATTACGAAATAAATGTTTCACCTCTCGCTACCGGACCCCCCTCCTTCTCCCCTCTCCTGCCGGACACGAAGACGGTTTGGGGCGGGAAATGATCGGACGCACCGCACGTAAGTGAGTAGAGCAGTCCGCTACGCCAGTGGCACCTCGCACTAGGCCCCCGATGGCGGTTGGTCGGTGCAACAGTAACAGCAACAGCAGCAACCGAGAGTAGTCGAATTGGAATGTTCGATCCGGAGCGCAAACTCGTCTGAAGTCACACACCACGCCTCACTTTTTGGACTCACTTACTGCGAGTGCACCAGTGATCTCCAGCATACCCCCTGCACACACACACACACACGTACATACAAACCCCTATTCCGTCCGTTTGGCGAGTGCGATTGCTGGTGCCATTTTTCTTCTTTGTTGCTCATTAGTCACCCCCCATCGGCCCGTGAGGCGAGGCGAGACGAGGTGGTTGGTGGTTTTGCACTGGGTTTTTCCTGCCCCGTAAATGGTGTCGACTTGCCACCCGACATCTCGATGGCCAAGACATCGATGACGATGACGACGACGACGACGACGACGACGACGACGGTGCTCCCGTTTTGCTCCTTCGCGCGATTTGCCTTCGCGAAATCGACGGCCATGGAGCGGAGCCGCTTAGAATGGTAACTAATTAGACAATCATTTCTGCATTCTGCGCTGCGATGATGAATGCTCATTGCAGGGGACCTCCGTGGCACCGTGGTGGCGTCTGTGAGTCAATGGAGGAAAGCACCGATTTATCATGGGGATAATTGTTTTTTTTTTTTCGTTGTCGTGTTCGGTGCCGCGGCATGCAGCTCGCAGCTGCGCGAATAATGCCATCCTTAAATGGGAGCAACTTATGCTGCTGCTGCTGCCGGTGGTGAAAAGTTATTAGGCGCAAATGATACTCGGCGGTTCAGTCGGCCAAAGACTGCGCATTTTCTTACGATGCTGCATTTACGAACCAATTACATCTATAGAGTTCGTGTTCCAACGCGCGCCAGCGCGAGTGTCCTTTTCTGGTCGAGACAGAGGCAGACATAGGTGTTAACAGACCAATTTGCAACACTGTCAAAAGTATTTCACCACATGTGCTCGATAATTAATCGATCGCACACCGTGCAGTCGAATGATGAAAGGCGATGATCGCTGCTGGATGCTGCCGCTGGACCGAAAAGCAAACGGTTTCACCAACAGGCTTAATACAGCCTATACTGGATGGTGGTGATGTATTTCGTAAAGGCCCGCTAATTACGTGTTATTCATAAAATAAAATAAATTCGTGCTCTTGCTCCTTCATCAATTATGACAATAGTGCTTGCAATGAACTTCAAGATATGAGAAGAGAGCGGTTGAAATCAACTAATTTATCTTACGAGAGGTAGACGTTATGCACAATGGGCGAATAATGCAAAAGAGTAATAACAAATTATGCATACACGAGAAAAGGATAATATAAAAGAAGGATAATACAAATGTTCGGGAAAATAATTATGAAAATTTGGAAAAAAAATCTCATATAAATATGCTGAAAGAAATAAAAAGAGTAGCATGAAAGAGGTTAGCAAGTTGATAAACAGTTCATAATTCCTACCATGCATAATTCCTCCATATATGCTTCTTCATCTAGTTAACATCGCTGTAGTACTCTTCGGTTGTGAATGTGCAAAAGCAACAGGTAGAACATCCGGTTGTCATTGCAGTTTTCTTGGCAAAGCGCGATGTAAACAGGAAAAAGAAATAGAACAAACGAGCGAAGATGGTCATGATTTTCTAGCAAATGTGCTCCCGGATTCTCCTGCCCTCCATTACGCTCAGAAATGGCCATGTTGAGTATGTCTGACATGCGCTGGCATTGTCTGGAATTCACAAGCAGCAGCAGCTGCTGCTGTTCCGACGACTAGACAAACGCGCCCCGGCCTCGCGGTTTATTCGCGTTTGCCAGAACGGCGGAAGGAAGGAAGTAAATTGGGAATTCATGAGTGGTGTTGCCCTAATACAACATTCATTCCCGCGTGCCAGAGCGTTACAAATGTGGGAGATTGGCCAAGCCAAGCGGAGTGCACAAACACAACACAACTCCTCTAGTCCCCCACCTTCCCACCCCTGGCAATCCACATGTTTCATTAATGTTTCGCAAACAAAAAAAAACGAATTACACTTTTACGTGAGATGCTGAGCGGCGAGCAACGATTTATCGGTCAACAGTGCGCATCCGCATCAGTGTCGGTTGCTAGTTATGTTGATCGAGTAGAGGAGGGGGGGTTGGAATGTCTTTTTTTTCTGTCCGTTCTTCCCCACCTTTACCAAAGGTGCTTGTTATCAGCCGTTCACAGCACACAGCGCTAATGAATATTCCTTGCATGATGTTCGACTGCAGAGGGTGGGGTGGGGGGGCAGCAATGGATGGAGCTATTGTTTCCCGCGCATCGCCATGTAGTTCAACAAAATGGCAAACGGAATTCATGTTGAACATTTCTGTAAATCGCCTTCTTTTTGTGTTGATGCAGAGTATTGCTGTTGCTGCTCTGTTCTCGATGCAGAGATAACACTGCATATGGGTGTTGGTTGGTTTGTCGTTCATGCTCGATCGATTACGGGATTAACAGATGCAACAGGCAATGAGGCAGGCATCTTTCATCTCTCTTCCCCTTCTCTATTGTAACGCGGTTGTAAGTGCAGGGTGGTAATAACAACGCGCCTGGAAGGTGTAATTGTTATCAACTAATCAAAATCCCATTAGGCACGCTTCACAATCTGTGCATTAGCTGCTGCTGCTGCACGCTGGAACTGCGATTTGATTGCCCACACATCCACACAACCAACCGACTGATAATGTATGACGAAAGCCTCGGTCCGGTGTGATCGTTGCTCAACCCCAAAAAGGGGTGATGAGGACTCCTTCGGCCTCGGTTGCTACTGCTGCTACTACTGTTGCTGCTGCTACTTGTGTGTTCCTTCTTTGGGGTGGCATTGCCCGTTCCGTGAGACGCTCGTTTAATGATGTGTGATTTTATGGTTCTGTTTTGTGTGTGTGTGTGTGTGTGTGTGTGTGAATTGCATCGACTGCTAGCTGCAACTCATCAGCAAGCTACGATCACTGCAAAGCTCAACCAACGTTGTTGCGGGCAATAGAAAAATCCGGTTCGGATGGCCAGGCGAGCGACCTGCGAGCGAGATCGCATTGTCCAGGCCCCATCGTGTCCCCCCGGCCAGCCTTCATCGTCTTCGACTCCCAGAGACAGCTGCCGGTCGACTCATTCAACTGCCATTAATCTCTAGCCCTTCACGGCCAGACCGCGGCCGCTGTCGCCCGGGAGTAGCGCCCCGGAGGGCACTTCGAGATCACACCGCCGGCAGTCAGCGGCCGACCAACCCAGCCCGGGGTTGATCCGTGTAAATGGTGGAAATCAATTATTGTCACTTAGCGGAGCGTCGTAATTTATGTACTTCTCATCGCTTCTATGCTTCATTCTGCATCATCCCCGCGTCGCGTCGCGTCGCCCGCTTGCTTTGCATACTACTACTGGCTGCTGGCCACCAACTAGGACGCGACGGATCGTGGTATGTGGCGGCGAACGGCGCGATGCGATCAAGTTAGCGCGTTCCGGTCAGACCTCCCTGTCTGGCGGTGGTGACCAGCGACCCGATTTGTCACACACATGCCGCCGTCACGCCAGCAAACGAAGCGCCTGTCATGCGCCAGAAGGGATGCTCTTAAGAATGGACCACCACCACGACCCCTTCGTCAGGAGGTCGAAGAGCGCAATCATCGCGTAGATCTTGATCTTTTGATATCTTCTTTAAGTTGGGCATTCGTCATCCTCATGGGCTCGAGGTGTGACGATGCGATGTTCTAGTTAACACTCCAGCAGGTGGCATACGACGGGGGTGGGGGCAGTTCTAGTGACCAAGAGCGGGTTCGGGGCGTAGGTGCGACGCGTTTGAATTGAGCAAGACGACAGGAGGAGCGATCGCTGCTGCTCGTACTGTTGC
>NC_064874.1:4205000-4217500 GCF_943734745.1 Anopheles darlingi | reverse complement strand
GCGCGCGGCGCACACGGCACAATCTGGGCGGCCATTTCTCAAAGTATCGCTTCCTGCCCCGAGCGTCGTCTGTTGGTTTCTCCGATTGTTTTTAAGCAAATAAGTTACACCCTCCCATTGTTAGGAATTCAATAATTTTACATCACCCGGGCTTGCTGCAGGCGTGTGCGTACATATTCAATTATCCAGCCAGGTGCAGGTCTGAAGCAACCTACCGCGTGCGCTCGCGAATCACACGCAAAACACGCAGCAAGCCACGCAGCACACACCAAGCCGATGGTTCCGAAAAGGAACGGTTCGCAGGATATTTATCACACCATTAACAGCTCCAAAACAGGCAGATCAAGGCAGATGGGCACATGATAGCGAGCGCTTCGGTCTCCGGTCTCTCCGGTATCACTTTACGCACCGCACAATAAAGGGGTACGCAGGCGCGCGCGCGCACGCCTGGACTTGCCTTTGGGGGTCCCGTTTCGGAGAAGCCAACGAGAGGGGCACAGAGAAAGAGCGCAAAAAAAATCAATTAACCAAAAGATACCGCGAAGACCATCATGGAGAAGGCACAAAAAAAAAACACCGGGGTAAACATGATGGGCGATGGTGGATAATCCGCGCGCGGCAATGGGAAATGGAACGACCTGGGTCCCGACCGGGGGACCGGGGCCGAAAGCAGGACGACGCTCAAGATGCATCGGAGTGACTCATTTTCTCAGGCCCCGCGCTCCGGGGGCCTTCGGTGCGGTTCATCAGATCCGAATGCTGATTATTCATTTCACCCCCTTGGGGGAATCGGGGTCTGTGTGTGTGAGTGTGTGTGTTTTGCGCTTGCGAACGCGAAACCATCCCCGTTCCCCGCTCCCCAGCAGAAGACAAGAAAGGAAGCCGCCTCGATCGAACCACCCCGATGCTGGCTTGGGGTAGCGGGTATGTAGTCCGCAAGTAATTCGAACGCACGCATAGCAAGAAAGGATGCCATTGTTTACGCCGTTTGCGGTTTATCGCGCCGAGCGATAAATACCATCCTTTTGCGGCCACACTACTGCTGCTCCCGCTGGTGCTGGTGCGCTCTGTCGCCAATAAGAAGATGGCGGGGGGAGAGCTTGAGCTCGGGAGACATATTGTGGGAAAACCTGTTGATGATTAAACGATTAAGTGCCAGCCAGCGAGTCATAGGGCTAGGTAGAGTTGGGGTTATGTTTGCAGGGTTATGCTCGCTCTGTATCCCGCGCAGGAGTTCGTCGCTTGTTTTGCATGCGCACTGAAGTCCTTCGTGGCGAGAGTGTACACACTTGAGAGCCGGGCTGTTGTGCTTTGAGCTTTCCGACAACATTCTCATACCCAGAGACCAGTGACCAGAGAGCAGAAGGAGTGAAGGAGAAAGTCTGGTGACTTGGTGAGGCTCTCTAGAGAAGGCGAGAAGCATAAAACCATCCAAAGCGCCTTCGCTTTGTCGGTTGACACTCGCGCGCGCGCACGGGCGGGGGGATTAGTTCCAGTCTTCAACACCCTCTAAACGGCAAGACAGGACAAGATCTACCAGAGCGGAGTGGAGCGGAGCGCAACGGTGCTATCGTATCGGCTTCGGCTCGTAACATCGATTAGTGAAGTTTAATTACTTTCCCATTAACGCCCATCTCTGGGTTTTGTGACCGCCAACAACACAAAAAGGTTGATTGAGGTGAAGCCCAACGGTGACCCCGTATCGTCGTCGACCCCCGGGATGGCTGGTATCATCGCAAAACAAAGCCCCCGGGACCGTAGCCCGCAGTCTTCTGGGTGGTCATCTTCATCATGATCATCTGGCTCGTCGTCTTGCCCTCGCCAGTATTGTCTTAGGCAAAGTATGGCTGGCTGGCTGGACGTCTTTATCCGTTGCCAAGGTGCTGGTAGGTTGCGAATCCTTACTCGGCTCTAGGGGCCAATCAACATTATTCACGCTTTTCTAAAACACGATCCAATCTTCGCAGCCTGTCCCAGCTGGTGATGATGGTGGTGTAGAGAGCCCACGGTATCACGGCATAGCATGGCATGCCGTATGGCGCGACATGCCACAGCCTGTTTTACTGGCCTGACCTGGCCCGCCGGTCCGGCTGGCTGTTGTTTTTGCTCCGTCCGTCCTGGGGTTGTAATCGAGGACAGTTAGAGGATCGTTTATTTTCTTAATCTTCTGACAACTAATTGTTTGCGACGATGCGAATCGTTTGTTTCTATGCGATGGAAAGGGGGAGGGGGATGTTATATGATGGTGTTGAGTCCCATTTTTTTTTTTGCTGCTCGTAGCTTTACACGATTTAGTGGCGTAAATGTGAACACTAGCGCCGAGCGGTGCCGTTACGATAGTCGACTTTAAGGTCCCAGTACACGATAGTAACTTTCATTGGCGGTAAACTGTCATTTGGCGCCTCGGAAATGGCGTTGCTACTGTCAAAAACATAATAAACACAACGGTGACAACAAACTCATCTAGTCGTTGATTAGAAAAGTGTTTTGTTTCAGAGATTTTTTGTATCAGAAAATACTAACGATGGATCTGGTGCTTTGATACTAGTTAGATAAGAAATCGGTGCAATGAAATTAGTTTATGTTTAATTCACTCCCACACAAACGCAGCATACAATGAAAGTCGTTGCGTCAATTCTTTCTAATAAATGTTGCAATCGTCTACCATTACAAATTATGCCAAAAGACAGTCAAGATTAATTTTGGCTGGTGAATGTAGTAGTTAAATTCAATCGAAGCAAACACTGGCACTGCTGCACTAAGTAGGCTGCGTGTCTAGTGTCCCTCGGGCGCATAGCTTTGGTTGCACGAGCTTGCACCGAAAAGGAATGGGCCATTTCGAACACAAATTATCATTTAAAGCGAAACGAGAAAAAGAAGGTGCACCGTTAAAAATAAAATATCTTTTTAATCGTTTCATGCTGGATGCTTAAGGCACGAAATGGAGACACAAACGGCAACCGCAGTAGATCATGCAAATGTCTGTCGGCCCTCCAGAGGACCATTTCCATCGCTTGCACACACACCGAATGCTCTTGCATTCGTTGGCGGCGTGTGCAGCGGTCAGGCGAAAACATCTTTAAACAATTATTCAAATCCTTTACGAGTGTTATAATTCCTTGGCAGCGGCCCATGCCATTGGCACGAAGCCGGTCACGAACTCAGCGCGCACACCGTCAGCCGCGGCGTCACTTCGTCACTAACAGCCAGCGCCATCACCGCCACTAACCCTCGGGGTGTGCGCCGTTAGCTTTTGTAGTTTTGGACACTGGAGGTCTGACGATGGAGACTCGGCGACAGCAGCAGCAGCAGCACCGAGCGGAGCACCGAGCGGACCCCCCAAAACGGAGCTCATTAATTATGCAAAAATGATAATTATGACCATTACAAACACCGGGAGTTAGAAAGTGGCAAATGTAATGACAGCCAGCCATGGACATAAATATGCCCTCCGGGGAAATGGAGTTGGTTGCGGTGGTGGTGTGCTGTGTGCTGTGTGTGTGTGTGTGCTCCGTATCATGGTGCTCTCGTTTCCCGCACTCTGGTCAGGTCTCTGTGGTCAGGTCACTGAACATACGCATTCGATTTGGACATGGGTTTTCACCCGCACACACACACACAGACACACTTGCTCTAAGTGTTTTTTTTCTTCTTTCCTTCGCTTAAACACTGACCCGTGGACGCGCCAGTGGCCAGTGGTCGGTCTCCATTCCGTTGCCCGCAGATGGCCTTAGGATCGCGGTATGCTATCGTACCGTGGCGATCATCAGCATGGACGACAGCAGTGGCGGCAATGGCGGCGGCCGCAGACTAAATCGGCAGACCAATCGTCCACACCGACTGCTGCTGCTGCTGCTGCTGCTTGCTGGTCGGCTGCTGTCGATCCGCGCAGGTGATAATTACATCGTTTTCTAGTTTTTCGATGCAGCTCGACTAATCGGCGGACAACTGGCGTTTGGCCCTTGCAGGCACGTTAACAAGATTGACTCGTTGGGGGCCCCGTAACCGACCGAACGACCGACCGACCGAGAAGCAGCAGCGCGATGCGGCCCGCGACCGAGGAGCAAAGGTCTAATCGAAAGAGGTTCCTCTCCTTGGTTCGACCAACGCTGGAAGCCACCACCGAAATGGCGACCAGTGGCCAGTGGTGGGTAATTAATTTGAATCGACGCGAATCGCGCCTCGATCGCTGCAGCGCCGGAGTTTGATAATGATCGAAGACCGGACCTCTGCATGTTGGTGGCGCGGACGAACGATTGAGTTTGTTATCTCCTGAGGCTCATGTTACTGCCCCAGCAGCACCGGCAGCATAGAGGGCTGGCATGCATGCTGAGTCGATGCGCGATCGCGTACATCGATGCGATAAGGAATGCGGTTGATGAATGGTTTGTGCGGCGCATTAGCGCGCCAGGAATTCGATTTGTTTTCTCGAAGCCTTGTAACTTCATTGCACCGCGGAGATGTGGCCCCGATCAGATACGAGACGCGCTGCATCTTGATCGCAACATCGTTTTCGCATTTCAATCGTCTTAAGACAGAAAAAAATCCCCCATTTTGGCAATCTCGGTTCGCAAAATGAAGCAATAATTGTAACAATCTGTGTGTGTGAGGCACTGTGTGTGTGTGTGTGTGTGTACTGGCCTGAATGGCAATCATGGGAGGTAACTCCCCCCCTCCCCCCCGCTAAACATAATCGATTGTTTAACCTTTAACCGTGGTCGGTCTTTTGCGCGCCACATAGTTAAAGGCAAATTTTCATCAATCAATCACCGTTTTGGTGTGGCATTTGTTGTGGTGGCTGCGGTCGAGGATTTGTGTGTTTCGCAATTACCTAGCTCCCTCCCTCCACCCTCGGATGAGCTAATCGCCGGTACCATTCCACGGCCCTCAGCACTGCAGCAAAAATGCTGGCGGGGAAGAAAATCAAATTTTAATCAAACCGGAAACCGGAGAGCTTCTCACCCTTCTCACCCAGACCGTGCCCAGAGCGCGTGTGTTTGTGTAAGCGTGGAACCAATTGCTTAAACGATTGTTTCCAAACGATGCCCGCGCGATCATCTTTTTCCTCTGGCCGGCCATCCCTCCACCCCCGGTTGGTTTGTCGAAATTTTAATTTGATTTGATCATCAGCAGACTCCCCGGGGGCAGTGGAGGGAGGGTGTTGCAGAGGAGCTTGCTTGCTTGTTTGTTGTTTGTTGCAGAGTGGAGCAAGCAGCTTAGGAATCCAACCCAGACCGCCATCATTGCCACCATTCAGCGAGATGGGAGTTAAAGTGAAATTTCCTCCCTCCTCCCCCTCCTCATTTCCACTTCCCCCTTCGTCGAGAGCTACTGATTTGTAAATATTTGTACTTATCAACGAAATTACTGATTTGAATTGAATTTTCTTCCTTCTCCATCCTAAGCTCGGATCCGTTTTTCTGGCCAGTTTGCACGCTTTTTGTGTCGCTCGCTCCTCGCTACCCCTTCTCCCCTTCTCTCTCGTGCCGTGTTTGAGACACGGACAATTAGTGGTGGCGACGATGGCGGCGGCGGCAACTGGGAATTGAATGTATTAAAATTCATTGAAACTCGCACGAGAACGGGGGTGGTGGTGCATCCGAATTTTGATGAGCAACCCCCCCGAGCACCCTGAGAGCCAGAAAAGGTGGAATGCGTTCCGGAAAAATGCGATCAAGAGGTACGTAGTGGCCATCGCCGGTGTGTGTGCGCGTGTACATCAATGCATGACGGTGTGAGAACATTATGCTGCTTTGAACCGTTGATGGTGTGTGCGCAGAGGGTGTGTGGGGAGTGGATGAGAGGGATGAAATCCACCCCGACAGTAATTGCCACTAAACATCGCCTTTTTATACGCGTCCGTCAAAATTAATCTCGCACCGTCGCCATCGCGCTCCGTCGTCGTCGTCGTGTGTCTTCACGCTCATCATCATTCGCCGCTTCGGCGGTCTCCGGCAATGCCACACAGTGCCACTCTCCTTCCGTCACCCGCCCCTCCCGGCGAGGTGCGAAACACATTGCACAGAGTCGTCGTCGTCGCCGCCGCCGCGCTATTGCCTTTTACTACAAACTGAAACGGCTTGCCAAAAAGGCACAGCACCCTCTTCCCGGACCCAGGGAGGTGGTAACGGTGGTTTTTGGTGGTGGTGGCCATCAGCAGACGAAGAAGAAGCAGAAAAAAATGGCGGCGAAAAACAAACGCCCCATTCGCGACATCGCGCGTCTCCCTCCATCCCTCTCTTAGGACAGGGATGATGTGAGTTTTGTTTCAATGTCCAAAATTCATTAAACCACCAACCCGTCCAACAGGCGGAAAGGGGGGGGGGGGGTGAGAGGGTCTCGTATGGCAATCAAGGGAGAATCTGCGCTGACGGACTTTTTCGGTTTCGCCGAGGGGCAGAGGAAGAGATAAAGGACAAAGGGCAAAGGCTATGCCGCGGAAACGCAAAAGATGCGCCTCGACTGGAAGAGAGATGACACTCAGATACGGGATCTGGAAAAGGGGGGGAGGAGGCATTAAAGTGGCGCAAGAGAGATGGAAGGCGGCGGCGGCGGCAATCACTTAAGCGGCATCGCGCATAAAATTGGTCGCGTCGGTAAGCGCTGGGCATGAGCGCATTATCAGACGCCCGAAGGTCGCTGATGCAGACCGCGTGCGAAGTGTCACTTTGCGAAAAGCCCAACATCAAGACAAGCGCACAGCACAGCATACACAACGACAACGACGATGATGATGCTGATCATCGTCATGAAGATTGATAAAAAAGATAACCTCCCTGAACGGCGCAAGAAGATTAACCTCCCGAAAAAAATGCATATATGCACCATGTTGCGGCCAGTCCGCCAGGAACCGGGCACCAAGCCTGCAACAAGCCCCTTTTCGCGTCGAGCCAGGGGTTTTATTGATTTTCACGCTCGTCTCGTCCACGGGGACGTGCGTGCGTCAGGATCGTTGTTTATGTGGGAGATCTTTAATTGGCTCCGAAATTCGATGCACATATCGCGCATCAGCAACAGTGCAGTGCAGTGCACTTTTCGACTTTCTTTTTTTTTCTCCCCACCTTCCAGCCCCCTCTTTTGCGACCCATGGTCCTGCACGCGTTGCATCTCACCCACGTGGGAAGCGCACACGCGGACGGTTTCGCGAACGGTTGGTTTTCTCAAATAAATAATCAAGTTTTTTTCTTCGTTCCTGTTTTGCTTTGCTTTTTTGCTGAATTTGGTTGGTTTTTGTTTTCCTTGTGGTTTGCTCGTTCGGTTCGGTGTTGCGGATGTGTGACTACCGAAAATGGAGTGAAGGCCATGTTGTGGGAGTGGGAGTGTAGGCTATCGGGGGCGCTAATGGTGGTGCAGAATCCCGGAAACAGGTCGCGAATTCACGTTTCCACAAAGAGATAGAAGAGAAGTTGAGTTGTCTCCACACTTTATTCGCTCTTGTTTGTCGCCGTTTTTGCCTCGTTTGCGAAATTGAATTGGAGTGTTCTAAACTGCCATTTGCTGCTTTATAAATGATATTTCAATGGACTCTAGCTGGAGAGACTTAGCAGGCCATGACCCCGAATCTGTCAAGCAACGAAGAGCCTACTCTGGATTAATGGATTAATATCTGATTTCAAGGAATTGCTATTGGATAAATTCACGAAGGATAAGGTATTTGGGATTACGAATCTCTACTTCGCCACTTCCGACCAATTTCTTCCAACGACAAATCGTAAGAAGAAGCATCAAACGGAAGAAACAAGCAACATTGTTTCACTTGACGTGAATCCCCTTGATACGACCGTTAATCGACTTCTTGGTGACAGATCCGTTTACACCCAGATACTTCATAATCCACCTCATTCGAGCATAGAAATCGCATAATGTAATTTGTCACTCGCCTCAACGGTAATCCGGTCACTGGCCACCGCGTGTCACCGATACTGTCATATTTATCCCTGTTTTGTCTCGGGTTGGACTGGGGACTGGGCGCGAACACGGGGGAGCCCTCTCTCTCTGTTGGTTGGTACACAATGTAATAAATTTGTAACATTCTATCGCACCGCTTAGCGCGAAAGACTAACAAACGGTTTGTCAGTTCGCTCAGTCGGTTGCTCGTTCGGTCGCCGGCCACATATCGCGGGCTAGCTAGTTCCAGCTGTTGTGATCAATGGCGTGTGCACGTTCGAGGTTTGGTGTACACCAACTGCCATCGTTCACTTGTTCGCCGACGCAGAAGCATTATGCACACCAAGGACCGGGCGGACGGACGGATGGAGGGGTGTGTAGCGATAAAATGTAGTGCATATGTAAGCACTAGTGTGCGCGACGTAGTGTGCGCCTCGCAGCACTCGCAGCTCCCTTATCGTGTGTACTAATTCAGCAAAGCAACCCGCGCCCAAGGTGCAAGGCACAGTCTGGACTGCCAGCGGCCCTCGCCCCGGGGGGGCGGGGAGGGAACAAAGAGTGAATGAAACACCCACGGACCCCCTGCCGGGTGCAGGCGGGTGGATCGATACCGACCGATTCACGACAACGTCGTCACGTCCCGTCACGTCGAGGGGCCTACACACAGTTTAGAGTAAATAATTTATTTAACATTTGATAAACTCGCACTCGCACGCCGCACTTGGAAAGGTTACGCGCGCCACGGTTCTGTGCGGTTGGGTGGCCTGGCTGGCTGGCTGGCTGGCCCTTGGTTGGCCGGAGGCATCGGGATAGGCCGTTGCCGATGTCGATATCGACCGCTACAGGATGCGAGGTACGCGAGGGGATTTTTGCAAGAAATTAGCTCTGCATGACTCCTTGGTAGGCATCACGCGACGAAGGAACTAGCAACCGCCTGCCCTGTCCTAGTGTTTCAAGGCACATTGTGACATTGTGCACGAAAAATTGATTTCTCTCTCGCTCGTTCGCTCTTTCTATTTGCGCGTCGAGGAGTCGCCGAATCGCCGGTCCGGGTGGTTGTGCTGGAGATCGCCATGGAACATAATGCTGGGCCGCTCGATAGAGGATATGCCAAAGTCATATGAGACTTCTCCTCTTCTCCTCTTGCTGCTCCACTGCAACGGACGCGGATTAGGGGGGGGGGGGGGGGGGTGAGTAATATCTGGGTCGAACACCTGCAATTTGAGACCTTTCTGCCGACGACGACGACGCCGACGACCAAGGCGACGACGCTTTCGGAGGTACTTTGGTGTCAGGGCTGTGCAAAACGTCACCACTTCCCTCCCTTCCTCCCTCCCCATACTGCTCATTCGGCGGACCGATGAAAGTGTATCATTTTACGGTGCAGAAACTCCCCGGATCTCCGGGATCTCCGGAGTCTCCGGGGTCTTCGGGAGACTTCCATCAAAAGGCAGCATGAATCGGGTCAACATGAAGCAAGGCAGGCGTGCAAGTGAAGGCGTGGTTGCTATGTCGGTGAAGCTCGAGTGGAATATGAATACCACGTTTCCGATATTCGATCTCTGCCTGTTGTTGTTGTTGCTGTTGTTGTTGTTGCGGTGTTGGTGGTGGTGGTGCGGTTATAGATCACAAGACCGGTATGCTCTTGTCGAGCATAAATCTCCCTGCCATCATGGTTTATGTGTTTGGCATCGTATGTAGCTCGCTATTGGATTCGTCTCACTCGCACAGACATACACGGTGCGTGTCACGATAATACAAAGCGCCTAAGACGAAACGGAGCTATTTAGCGCAGAACGAATCGACGAATCGGATGTGGCCTTCCAGTTGACGCCCGGGTCTGACACCGTCACAGACACACACACACACACATGTGATCTTGGGCCGAATGTTTCAAGCTGGCCTGACATTGAACCTTGGCTTCGTACAAAAGAACAAAACGAACGCCGTTCGTTTTAAGGTCAGTATGGAGACCTCACCCGTGGGAAATGGCCACCAAGATTGTTCGAATTGTTTGGAGCAAATGGAACGCGGCCTTGCCGCTTTGAACGGGCGCGCGGGGTTAAGTGGTTTATAATTTTTGCCAACATTGCAATGCTGTCCACGTTCCTCGGGACATTCTGGGTCGCAGTCTTGCGTTGTTAAATCGGCCAGAATCGACAGATGAAATGAAGATAAGTCTGTGGAGTCTTTGGAGTCCGAATTGTCCAAAAATCTGTTGCAATTTGTTTGCTGTTCTGCCTCCACTCCACACGATGGGAGTTGGCCGGATTCGAAACATTCGAAGCACAACGGCGAATGTTTTTAATGACCATTGTCTCCCCCCGGGGTGGTCGCAACATGCACAAGTTAATGTTGATTTCCTTCTTGGGGCTCTCTGTCTCTTTCTCGGTACAACCCACCCACGTGGTCCGTCACCGACTGTTGCCGTTGTCGCTGACACTGCGGCGGCACAAAACTGTCACTAAAAGAGGAACATGTTCAATCAACGGGGAAGAAAAATGCACACACACACGTGGTCCGTGCATAGTTCGATCGTGGCAACGGATTAATGAACTATTATTACGCTGATTGCCGCCCTGGCGCACTCCTGCATGTCCGGGGCGCGGGCAATTTCGAGGCAACAGCAACAGCGGCAGGCGGCACCGCGGCCTTTCTATTTTCAGTAGTGACGTATTTTCCGCCCTCAATATACTGTTGTCTTGAGCCAGTCGGTTCGTCCGCTGATGATGGCCTCAACCTCTAAGCTTTCAAGGGTCTGGTCTGGTGGCGCTTGATGGAGTTTCGCTGCGATCGCGCGCTCAATGCTGCCGCTTGATTGAGATGATCGATAGTGAGCACATAATTTGGACATTTCATCTGTGCAGTAGCCTAGTAGTAGTAGTAGGCCCTTTGGAATGTTACCGCGATGGCCCATTGCATTGGAGGCCATTTCAATCAGAAACTTCATTCATAAAAAGGGAAAATTTGTGGAAACCGTGCGCGATTACACTTACGGCATTGATGAAGGCAGACCATAATGTTTGGTAGAGACGCTTGTATCATGAATTAATGACTTACCTGGAAAGAAACAAACAAAAAACAATAGGTTAGTATAAGAATCTTCATCCTTGATCTTCAATTAGGTGGACTTTATTGTGGTTACATCATCCGAAGTACTGCTCGGGCAACGTTGAATTAATATCATCCAAGATCGCCTAAACATCACATCCAAACCAAACCAACAAACCATTATAATCTTCTAATTAGTCCAGAAAACGGAAAACTTTGAGTCAAATATAAAAATTGGAGTTGCCCTTGTTAGTGGACATTCTTGTCTTGTAGTAACATGATCATTGTTTTAGTGTTGAGCTGTCAAAAATTCATTAGTTCACGCATTCAAGTTCATAAAATGGTAGAAATAGTGTTTTTCGTTTGACAAGACAGGCGACTCAGTTTCAGCGACAGCAGCAGCCACAATTCAACATTGCCTGTGAACCATCTTCTCAAGCAGTCAAGACTCTGGGAATGTACCTCTTCGCTGCTAGGTTGCTATTGTATCGAAGGAAGTGCAACGCAAACAAAAAGGGCAAAGCGTCTAGGCTGCTAGACGTCATTCCATCGCATCCGCTTCGTTTGACAACACTCCTCTTGAGCGCCACAGCCTACTTCAGAATGTTGCAAGAAAGCTTCCCCCCCCCCCCCATTCGACAATGTTGTAGTACAACCAACCGCTTGTTGGAACCGCTCGATAGAACACCAACGAGGGAAGCTTGATTGGACGAGCATTGAACAAACACTAACTGGCTCAAGATTTAAGCAAATACTCGCGATTACACTACTACGATACGATACGCTGCGTTACGTTACGGGTTTTGCCACAAATGCAAACCCTTTGTTTATGCAGCAATTACGTTCTATGTTAATGTTTGGTCGATACCAATATGTGTCGAGCAGCAAATCACACAATCCTTAACCACTCCGCGAGCAGGGCCGCTGCCGCCACGGAACCTACCGAACCGTAATTGCATTCCCACGAAAGACATCCACTTATACTGATGTTCTACAAATCATCAAATGCAAATGGTTGCCTCACTTCTCGCTGCTTCGCGCTCCTAGGGTGGAGTAGCGGACTTTCGATCGAACCCCCCCTCGGTAACCCCTCGGTAGTCCACTCCGTGGCCACCCCTCGGTTCGAGTTCTTCGACGCAATTTCCTGCCCGCTCTTCGGTACCTCCTAGTGATGGTGATCGATATTATCGTAAATATTCGTTCGCGTCCGAGCGCTCGGATTGCGTCAATCGAGCGGTAGTAATGTCTCTATTTCACTCTCCGCCCCCCGCCTCCTCCTCCTGGCTGTGAAATCGAACTCCAAACCGCCGGCCAGGCCAGGAGGAAATAAAATTTTATTATCGTTCGTAAACGACTCGCTTCAAATGTCCGAGGACCGTGTCCCTCCCCGATGGACATTTGCTCCCGTTTAATCCTCGATCGCACACACACACACTCTTCGAAGGATCAGAAACACACGACCACACCACACCGGGGTCTGTGCCTACTGGTGTTCGGTGGCGATCGATCGGCCATGCGACCAATTCAAGCCCGGAGCCATTACTGCGAGCGCAACCACGCCA
>NC_064874.1:4195000-4202500 GCF_943734745.1 Anopheles darlingi | reverse complement strand
CGGCGGCCAAGAGGGCGGAGGGTGCACACGGACACAGACACAGACACAGGCACCAGCACCAGCAGCAAAATGGCAAAAACATTTTGCCTGCTTGGCTGCCTTGTCCTGTCCTGTCCGCCCTCTGGGCCATTACGGCACCGCACCGGGTAAACATGCGCCAGCTGCGGCAGATTAGGCCCTCGGAGGGGTCTTGCGTTCGCGATGTGATGCCACAGCAGCAGCAGCAAGGAAGGGTCTCAAATGGTCAGTCAAACCGGAGCGCACACCACGCGCTATGAGAAAGAATCCGATATTCCGTCGCTCTTATTGCTGTTGCTGTTGTTGTGGTTGTGTTAGTGCGCAAACCGCGGAGGGGCAGGCCCTGCGGGATCCTACGCCCGCCAGTCTGTTGGTTTTGTCTCTTCCGATTAGCGCAGCAGCCACGGAGCCACGAAGCCACGGACTAGTAGCAGCAGCCACCGTAACCGCCGCCAATGATAATGAGGGGAAAGGGAACGAATTCCAACGAACGATCTGTCGGGCTTGTCAGTTCCTCGAGCAATAATTTTCCTTCCTTAGCCACGTTGCGATCATGGATTGCGCACGGCGAGCGCGTTACTGATTTGCCCTTGAACGTGAAATTAGTGCCGTGGTCACCACCCAAGGGCCCTTTGGAGGCGCACGAGGCCGCTTCTAATCGCTTTCCACGCGCACGCCCGCCACACACACACACACACACTAGCCGGTGGACCCCGAGGACCCGGACTAATCAGGCTCGGGCCACGGGGCTGGACAACGGCGGTCTTTCAATGGCATCCCGGGAGTGGTGCCCGGGAGTTGGACAAGTACTCTACTTACGTCAAGAAGGGAGCAGCAGCAGCAGCAGCAGCAACAGCGGAGTGTTTGGATAAATCACGCGCTACTGCACGGTGGCCAGCGCCGCCAGGTGGTGGCCATTGGATCGGAGATCAGATTACCGTCGACTGACAGGTGCTGCCGGTAGGTTGTGGGGGGGAGGGGGTTTTGCGCAAATTTTTGATGCCAGTCCCTTGCTCGGACCCCGAACCGTCGCGCTCCGATTGCGGCTGCTGATTATTGTGGCGAAGCATTCGATTTTAATTGAAGTATTTTATGCATGACATCGTACGGGCCCTATAATGATCCGTTGGGGAAGGGGAAGAGGGATACCTTTTTGATTTCTGACCTTGTCCTCACGTTTCTCCCCTTCCTTAGGGTGGCTACCTTCAGCAAATGTCTAATTACCGTCGATTGTTCATTATTCATGGATTATTCAATTGGATTATTCAATTTATTTTATAATTTTGATTGCTTTCAAATCAATTCCAGGAGCTGTTGCTTGTAATTTGATTAATTCCGTTGCATTCCATGGCAATGTAATTTGAGTTAATTCAAATAGCAGCTTGGTTTGTTTTAATTTTGCAGATTAGTTGTGTATTTACAGACAGTTGAACTCAGAATATCTAATCGGAACACATGGCAGTTATTTCGAAAATGACTATCAAAGTGATCTTAGAGAAGATATGTGAGGTTAATGTTTATTGTAGATGTTTATCGCCTCCTTGATTTATTCTTATTCATGTGTAAAGGTTCAACGGGACAAAGTCAAAGCAAGATAGATGGATTTCTGACGGTTGTCTTGAGATTTC
This sequence comes from Anopheles darlingi, assembly GCF_943734745.1. Classification (NCBI taxonomy): domain Eukaryota; kingdom Metazoa; phylum Arthropoda; class Insecta; order Diptera; family Culicidae; genus Anopheles; species Anopheles darlingi. The sequence goes on along the minus strand of NC_064874.1, from coordinate 4,200,854 downwards.
TTAAGAAAATATGAACTGTTTTACTTTAACGTTAAAGATCTGCTACTTCTTTTACAGGTTCTCAAATAGCATTTCTGGATTACGTTCAACGTGTACTGCAAGTAAGAACCGTTTACAAGACTTTGAAGAAAGAACCACTTGAATCGAATAGAAAATAAGTAATATGATAAAAAAAAAGGTTCCTGCTGCTATCTTGCAGTAGACGAGATTACCACCAATAAATATATGCCGTTCCGACTATTAACATTGACTATTGGCATTGACTGATTTATGATTATCGGTTGTGAATAACAGGAGCACCGTTACTTTTAAAATTACCCCGTGGTCATTGCTCAATACTGCTGCAGTCCTCTTAATATCTTATTGCAGGCTCGAACTAAAGTCTTGTGCGTTGCGTTTATGTTGAACATTTGATCTTACGCGATCTCCATCGAACATCAACATCGCCAATCAATACCATCAAATGCTCTCACTGTTTGCTCTTTCTACGCGATCCTCACCTTGAATGGTGGTGTAATGGCTAAAGCAATTATTAATTTGATCGCATCCACCAACCAACCAACCAACCATCGAACTGTCTTATGACTGGTCACTCTTGCCACTGCTGGCTAGTGTCTAGTAGTGGGCTACACCCTTCCCCCTCCGCACACCGCACTAGTCGCCAAAGGGCGTCGAGTGTCGAGTTTCGCTTCGCATTCGCGCACTGCGTCCAGCACCAGCACGTCCATCTTGATGATGATGATGATGGTGGTAGTGGTAGTGTTGGTCGATCGATGGCGATTGACTCGATTTTAATTAAGAGATTAATCTGTTGCATCGGAAAAACGGCGCCCTTTTCATCGTGCGCATCATTGGCCGAGGGCTGGCCAGTCGAGACACCTTGTCCGAGGTAGAGGGGCTGCCGGGGGGGGGGGGCCGGGAGGCTCGAGTAGTCGAGAGCGAGAGCGAGCCCTTTGAACTTGCGGGCGCGACATGACAAATGATATTTTGTCCCTTCCCGTACTCCCCCTCTCTCTCTCTGCCGCTCTCTTCTGCTTCTCCTCCTCGTTACATCGTGGCGTCGGACGGAATCCTTTGATCCTGTGTGTGCGCCCGGCCGTGTGTGTTGTTGTGTAGCCACACCGGCGCAGCATAATCGAGGCGTCGCCGGTAACGATGAGTGACTGGAGCCCCCTCCCTCCGCGCTCATGTTGGAGGTTAATGAAAAATGAGACGTCTTCTTTGTGTTGCATGTTGCATGTTGTGTTGGGCCATTAGCTCGAGGAGCCAGGGGGGACACTCCACCCCACGGAAATGCCCTCGATAAAAAAGAGAGAGACAGAGGGAGAGAGAGAGAGAGAGAGAGAGAGAGAGAGAGAGAAGAGGCGCGACGGTTCATCATCTTTGCCAAAAATGCGCGAACAGCGGGAACTGCACTTTGGCGTAAAGCAAACATATTTGTGCTTCGAATTATGCCTCTCTCCACATATGGGCGTGTGTGTGTGCGTCTGTGCTGGCATGTCGATGCTTTCGCACGAAGAATGTGCAGCTTGTTTTATCATTCGGTTAGCCGGAGCTGTCAGCTTTGATTACCCCGAATTTAATCGGTTTTTGATGAGTGTTTCACGATCGCCCCATGCCGTGGTGCCACTAGAAACGATCATCAGAGAGAGAGGGGAGAGAGGCCGACGCGTTGGAGCACAGGATGGCCTCAGGCGCCATCCGTTGGCTCGATTTCGGCTCTCACCTGTGGACCTGTGGGGTTGCTCACTATGCTCCCGTATCCAACGGCCACGATCACGAACTGTCACCCCGTCACCGGACGGGACGGAGAAAATCGAAATATTTACTGACCAACGGGGTCCGAAAAACTAGTTTCCACCAATCATTCACCCGTGTTCCCGGGTTCCCAGTCTGTCCTGTCCCCCAGCCCTGGTTAGCAGCGGATCAACTTTGTCATTCTCCAAATCTCTCATCCGGTCCCGGGTGTGATTTGTCCTGCGGTGCGGTTGACGGTACGGACCTATTTATAGTTTCCCGAAGACGCCAAGACCTATGATTTATGTCATCCTTCCGATCGCACGAAGCGGTCAATGCGGCCAACGCCGTTACAGGAAGGATGGTGCGCAGGCGTTGGAGGCGCTGGCACCGATCAGGTCAACGCCGAAAACTCCCAAACTCGAAATCGTTGCGCCGCGCCGGAGAAATCCATCATCTCAACGGCCGCGACCGCGGCCCCGGGGACGGTCATTTCGATGCCGAAACGGAGTCACCACCGAATCCTAATCGAGCATGGCCGCAGAGCAAAAGAATGTCGAAATGTCGAACGAAATGAAAAACGGGGCCTCACCTCGCCCTCGGGGCACCTCGAGGGAGTTGGAATGGACGTTTCCAACCGACCGATCGAGCATAATGATGGTGGTAGTGGTGGTAGCGTTTGTCCTCACTCGAGAGGGGTGCACTAACCTGTTTCCCCTTGATGGTTTCATGTCGTTTTGTTTTTTTTATATTTTTTTTGGTACATTTTTCGTTACTTTAATCTCGAACAACCCACGCCAGAAATGCCGAACGAGAATCCGCGCCGATGTCGTGCGAGTGTCTTAGTCTTAGTTTGATTATCCGAAAAGCTCTTTTCAGATTATGGTAATCACGGTCGGTTGTGTTCAGTTCTCAGAAAACTAAACTAAAAATCAAATTTTGAGCGAAGCATTATCTCTATGCCGGTCTGACCATGGACTGAAAGCATCTCCGTGCTGCCGCTGATGCTGGTTTACAGTTACAGAGTAAAGAGCACGAGTATGGAGCATGCTTTTAGCACATTAATGGTCTGATGAGACCCAAAGAGAGCGAGAGAGAGAGAGATGCCACCCGCCCCATCCATTCTATACCAAAAACAAAAAAATGTATCTCAACAACCCACCGGCCTCCAGGTGGGTGGGGCAAGATGGTGCCGCACCGCACCATTAAGCACACTTGACATAATGACCCCGACGGAAAAACGTACGAAATTGTCTTCCAAATGTCTAGATTTCTTTGTTTTTTCCTACGTTTTTTGTTTGTGCCTGCGAGGGCGCGCGCGCGCATGTGTGTGTGTGTGTGTGTGACGAACGAATCTGAACGAATTCTTGAGCGGCACCGCGGCGGCACCGAAAGTGGTCCAGTTTTTGAGGTCCAGCCGCCGAGGTCGAGCTGGCGAGCTGCCACGAGATTCCAGCTACTCAGCAGTCGCCGGTAATTGCTTTTAATAACACTTTATTACCGCGGCAAACTTATTTCCGTTCCGGCATCTCACCATCACCACCGCCGGCTCCCTTCTTGTGGGGGATGTGGGTGGTGACGGCGTTGGTCTGATGATGGCGCTGGCTCGGTCGTCGGTCGTCAGTCGCTATCTCTGCCTCGGATCGTAAAGTTGCTGCCGCTGGATCGCGGGTGCCATCGGCTTCCGAAGTTCAAGGCGAATAAATCAGCAAAAAGCTGCTGCACTAACGAACGACTACCACGAGACCGGGGACCGGAGACCGTCGACGAGGCCCCGGTTGCGCCTGCAAAGCGCGCGCGCGCGCACACCCAGAAGGTAATAATTTTCGAGATCGAACCGGGGGGTCAGCAGAGGTTATTTAACTATTATGTGCTGTTGTCTCTTTCTGGTGGCCACGCGTAGTAGAGGGTGCTAGTAGTTGCTGCACACAGCAGCGCCTCGATGACCTTCCGCGAGAAGCACACGTGACCGGAGTAGCAGCAGCACCACCACCAAGGGGTGCCGGAGGTCACCGGATTAAAGAGGCCCCGGTGGAAATTAATTGGTACTCGTTGGCCGGGCGTGCGCGCTCTGTAGCTCCAGCTCAATAACTACTTGACCCGCTTCTGATTAGCAGCATAAATCATATCGACAACAGAACGCCCGAACAGAACCCGTTGCTCTAGTGTGGCCAGATGGAAGCGGTCTGCGCGTCGCTATCTACACCGGCGGCATCTCGCAGTGGACTCCATTTTGATGAAGAAGAGAAAGGAGAGGGGAGAGGGGCAGAATGGCAGAGGTAGGATGTTTCAGATTTATCTAATAACTGCCCGCAGCGCCGTTGGTTTCCTGTTGTTGAAAGAACCGAAGCCGAAGATATGCGAACGTCGCGGAACGAAAGACTCCGCAAGCGACGAACCCCCGTTCCTCGGCGACCACGGACTGAACTGTGTTTTTGATATGCTTCTAACTTTTATCTGTTTCACATTTTTATGGTGTTTACTTCCTTCTCGCTGGTAATTAACATATTCGTTACAATTGATTCGCACCCTTGCGTTGACCCGAAATGCTGCGGCGGCGGCGGCAGGAGCGGCAGTAGTCGCCACAACGAGTAGTTGCGAGGCTTTTAAGATAAATCTTTTTTATTCCCTCCCCACTTGGGAGCCACCGTTTCCCACGCTACGGACCACTGCCGAACACCAGCCAAGTGGCATTGTCTTTTGTGTGTCTGTTTTGTGAGGTCAGATCAGCATCGGCATCGGCGTCGACGGCGGCGCCGACCATACCCCGGCGACGCGTCGCGCGTTCCGTTTTTTTCCGTTCCGACGAAAAACAAAATCTCAACCTCGTCACCGAATGATCGCACGCGAGTGCGTGTGTGTGTGTGTGAGTGAGTGAGTGAGCAAGTGACATATTTTTCGTCTCGCTCTCTGTTCGATCGCCTAATTGACTTTTTTCACTTTTCGTCAAATTGGCCGTCAAAACCCCCTCAGCCCCACCCCTCTGGACTCTGGTACCGGTTTCGTGCGTTTGATCGGTGTATCGAGGGGAGTAGCATAGACGCAGGACGCAGGCGTACGACATGGCCATTGGATGAAAGCACAAATAAAGTGAAACTGGGGCCGCCGGACGACGCACTATTCTAGTGTTTTCGGTTCGGTTCGGTTTGATGACTTTCTCCGTCCGTCCACGCATCGCATCGGATCGCATCGGATCGACGTTGACGGAGGAAAGGTCGAACGGAAATAAATCCCTCCAACACAAGTCACACCCGACCGTCAAGATGGTGGTGGTACGAGGAGAGGGGCTAAACACACTCTACACAAGGCGTCCGAAGACAAGACTTTGATAGATTGATTCGTTTGTTGGGTTGGTTGACAATGTTTTCGGGGACTAACTCTCGCTCGCTGGTTGATCCACTCCAACTCGTTGGTTGATCTTATTAACTTGTACCAGGATTGTTGCTTTGCGTTGAGTTTCCCCTCTCTCCTCTGCTCCTTTCCTGACGAGGAGCGATGACCTGAATATCCCTGTGAGTGTGGTGTGTGTGTGTGCTGCATTCCGTTAGTTTCTCCATAAAACCGCAGCGCAAATGAAACAAATCAATTTAGCCAGCTATTTTGTGATTAATGCCCGCCATCAAACGACTCCATGCCACGTATGCAGAGCGGGGCAGGCAACTGACCACGACCAGGACCGGGGCGAGGCCTTCCAGAACCCACAGGATAAAGGGGTCTTGAGTTGGAGGAAGTTAGTAAAATAGAGAAAAAGAGTTGCACGCAATCGGGACCAGCGATCCGCAATAGCCTATTGATCGGGACTCCATGAGGTGCACGGGGGAACAACAAAACGAAGGGGGGGGGATTACGTTTTTTGCTTCCTCAAACCCTCGCCACCACCACCACCACCATCATGCGGTCGAGTATCAAGTCACGACTTTAATAATATTTACCCTTACAAACACTTGTAAATTATCGATACCGGATCTACGAGCGACCCTCGAGCTGGACACACAACCGGTGGGGCGGGGGGAAGGGGAACAACCGCAGAGGAGCCTCGCTCGCGTAGAAGAGGTTTTCTAATTCCCTCGCTGGTTCTCCCCTTACACTCTCCCCCGTGCCCGGCACTCTTTGTCTT
>NC_064874.1:4177500-4180000 GCF_943734745.1 Anopheles darlingi | reverse complement strand
ATTGTGTTCAATGCTGTGCTCCTCCAAAATGAGCAAACAACGAAACAAGCGAGAAAGCATCGAGCAAGTGGGGGGGAGGGGGGTGATGATGCTCGTGGTGGTCGTGGCTCTCGTGGTTCTCGTCGGTCCGCGGTCGTAGCCCACAAGCGCGCAGAAAGAAATGAAAATAATTGACTCTTTTCCACGACTTTGGCCCGCTATCGTTATCGTGCCGCGAGACCATTTTCAAGGTTACGCCCGCGATGCAGCAGGTGTGTGTGCGGTGTATGTGTGTGTGTCTGTAGCTCACGCTACAAGAGCCACCAGTTCATCGGTCGGTTCGCCAGGTTTTGGCCACTTTCCCACAAAACGACGACGACGACGACGCAGATGACGCACTTTGCCCTTCAGTGTATGTGTGTGTGTGTGTGTGCGTTCGTGACTGACCGATTTGTATTGTCTGTTTTCCGAGAAAAAAAATGGTTGGTAGTTTTTCATTTTCCGCACGAGTTTGCACGCTTTCGTGGAGCTTCGTTCCTTCCTTCGTTAGCGAGCGGCGCGCGGCCGGCGGTGAGCGGCGGCATCAAAGACGCGAGAAGCGCGAAATAGACAAATTGCACGTTTAATATCTTACTTTTGCACGGCAAACCCCCACTCACCCACCCACCTGCACGCATGCATGCGCACCAACACCACCACCAATTGGCCGAGGTGTGCGCGAGGTTCCGGAATGTCCGCAACCCTTTCTGGTGGCCACCACGAATGTAGCGCAGGAGGCTCTCAAAATCATAAAACATTGATGTACAAATGTTTGACAGAAAATCTAGAGCAATGGCCTGGGAAGATCGTGTAGGTTGATGGTCGGTCGGTGGGAACAACGGTGGCTAACGGACCTCTAATGCGGAGGGGTCGCTAGGGCCGCCATCGGTGACCCTAAGTGCCTTAATTGTAAGGGGCTTTTTATTGACCGGCTTACACAATTACCGAAGTGCTCTCTGGGGCGCGAGGGTTGCGAAAGCAAATGCCCGAACGCCGTGGCCGCACCAAGTGGAGTGAAGCCCTCAGATGAGAAGGAAGCGATGCTACCTCCTGGCACTTCACTTGCCGTCGCTTCCTTCCCACATCCAGCACTCCCGGATGCGCACACCGTTCGGTGCGCGCGCGTACCAATGGAATGTCGAGTCGCGTTGATGATCGTGACCCAATCGCGACCCGATCGATCGCGAAGAAAATCTAATCCGACGCTAGCAGTAGTTCCGTACGCTGGCATACGCGTCGAGCTGGCTGGATGGCTGGCTGACTGCGTGCTCCGAAAAGTGCTCCACTTTTGCTCCAAATTCTTTTCCCAGCGCAAAGACCGCGGCGCATAATGACCCACAAATTCATGACCTTTTAATCATTTGCATGCATGCACGCTGACGATCACGATTCGAGTGCGCGCACCTCGAGAGAGAGAGAAAGAGAGAGGGAGAGGGAGGGATAGAAAAGATCATCTCCGTTCAAGGCCTCACGGTTGTGGCGCACTCGAGGTGTATGTTTGTATGTGTGTGTGTATGAAGAGCTTGCCGTGGCCTCCAAAACATGCCAGCAGCCTCCGGCCGCCAAATCTAAGGTCCACCACACCGACGCCGCCACCACCGACGAAGGAGAGGAAGAAGGAGAAGAAAAGAGGGAAAACCCCTTCTTTCCTCCCTCCTCGTCTTGTCTCGCCTCCACCGAAGAAAAGGTTCGCAAATCAATGAAAAATCAAATGCTCACGATGCCACGACGCATTAAAGATGAACCCGGGCGGGGTGTGCGGGCTCCTCCTGCACCCCGCTGCTCTCACTCCTCGTCGATCTCTTCACGCAGAGAACAATAATGTTTGGAAAATGAAAAACCACCACCACCACCATATCCGCTCGTTGATTTGCTGTCCGTTTTTCGTGTTTCGTGGACCGGCGACCGGCGTGGTGGACTGACTCATTGTGCAATTGGATGCCTGATGCTTCTTCAATCTTCGGTTTACTACGAAGGAAGGGTGTTGCGGAGAAGAGGGTGCGCGCAGAGCGGAGAAGGAGGTTTTCTATTATTAGTTTCGGTTTTAGTTGTGTTTCGATTCGTTTTCTGGCCTACGGCCTCATCCTCTTCTTGTTTACTTTTGGGCTCCCAAAAAGGAGGAGGAGAGGGTGGCGGGGGAGAAGTTGCTACTTAGTGCGTTCGGTGGTGTGGCCAAATCCAACGAAGACCAACAACAATAACAAAACGACGACGACGACGACGACGCCGTTCAAACGGAATATTGTTTCACTCTCGATACGAGGAGGTATAGAGCACGGGAGGGGGAGGCGCGCTAGTGGCATGGCATGTGGCACGCGCTCTCGCGTGGTCCACTCCACCTGCTACCCCCTTACGCTCCTTGGGAGGAGGTGATTTTGGCCGGTGTTTGGTGGTGTTGTTGCGTTTCTGCTCGCTCGTTGAGCATTTTCGAACGAAATCGAATCTTGTGTGTGAATGTGTTCGGCGGAGAGAGTAATTAAAA
>NC_064874.1:4170000-4172500 GCF_943734745.1 Anopheles darlingi | reverse complement strand
TCATTGGCCAGTGTGCGTGGCCGCCTTGGTGCGGTATTCTCGCTTTACGCCGGAGCAGCCTTTTATTTGCCTCCTGTTTCCTCTTCGCTTCGCCTGATTGTTTGGGAATTTACACATACGCAAAGTAGGAAGGCGAGCACCCCTCCTAAAGGGGGTGAGGTGCGGACGAGAAAGAGTGTAGAAGAATTTATCACTCAATTCCTGCAAGTCAGTTCTGCTGCGTTGCAAGCGTTTTCGATGATGGACGATGACACACACAGAGACATGCACTGCAGATTGACGACTGGCGATTCGCTGAAGGCGATGTTCAATTTTCGCCAATTCTAATGCCTTGAGCAGTGTGTGCGCGCACTCCGATCAACAGATCGATTGTTCGAACGAACGAAGGACCGTTCGGTTCATTTGGTCGATGATCGTGATGCAACGCTTCCTGCAGGCCCTCCCCTCTTACCCTTCCTCCCCACAGTCATGACCGGGGGCTCATCAGCACAACGCGAATTCGCCAAAAAGCCCAAAACCATTAAAACGCGTTGCTTCGCCCCGCGTTGCACGTTGCGAAATAATGGAAAAACAATAAAATTTTATTGTTCCGAGACAGAGCACAGTGCAGTGTCCGCGGTATCCGCGTGTCCGCGCTGCTGACCATCCATCCGTCTCCGTCTCCATCCATCCATCCGATCGATGCAGCAGCAGCAGCAGCTGATCATTTGTCTTCATTTCGCAAACAAGAATCGAATCGCGAAAATGACTCCAAACAAGCGGCCTGTGGTCGGCGGCCTCGGCCCATAGTTTGGCCTTCCGTAAACTAGGGGTGGAGTGACCGCGAACCGCCAGGCACACACACACACGCGCCCGTGTGGACCCCGTAAGTAAGACATAGTTTACCCTTGATAAACATCGACCCTGGAACCACGTCTCACATCGCCCGCAGCTTTCTGCTGCTGCTGCTGGTGCTGTTGGTGCTGCTGGCGCTGGGGTGGTACTGGGGTGCAGCGTCATGCTCATGCGAAGACGGACGCGCCACTTGGCCCGGCCCGGCGATTGGGTTTTGAGTGCATGGCGCGCAGTTCCCGTCAGTATCCGCGCGGAGTATGGGAATGCAATTTATTTTCATCGCCTGATCGCATTTTTAGCTGTCATAAAATATGATTCATTACTACGTTTTATTGATTTTTGACGCTTCATTAAGGAAACTCTCCTTGTTTGGCCATTGTTTGGCTCGACAGTCGACCTGCACCAGTCTCTGTTCCGTTCTTAAAGGGCACACCAGCAGCAGCAGCAGCAGCAGCAGCAGCAGCGATCAGGACGTCCAAGACAGACCAAGGTGAACACACCATCATGGGCACGACGATGTCGATCGCGACGTCGAACAGCAACACATCTCCCGCGATCTCGTGAAAATCGTTCCACCAGCGCCGACGACGCAAAGCGCACCGAACGGAACGAGGAGTCGTTAAACCTTTGGCGAAGATCCTTTTCTTAATAGGGGGCCACCAAAAGGAGAGGTTGACTCCGTGGCCGGCGCTAATTGGACTACTTAGGAGCCTGTCGCCAGCTAGTTTGACTGTTTGCTCTCACTACCTAACGCTCGCGCTCGCCTTCCCCCCTCCCCTCGTGGTTCATGAATTTTTCGCTTTTCCTCGAATTATGCTCATCATTTTGCAGCATAAAATCGATTATTGCCGCACGGAAATTAATGCGCGGTGATTCCTGGCCACCATCTTGAGTCTTGCCTTGACGCTGACGCGCTCATTACGCAGCCAGCTTACTACCGACACACATACACATACAGTCATGTGGTGACCTGCGATGGTGCTTTAAATGGCTGCGTGCGGCTGTGCAATAACCATATCTCTTCGATCCCTACTCCGCCAAAAATGGTCACAGGAGGACATCCGTCTGCTGTTTTTGGGGTGGAGGTAAGTGTGTGGAGTTTCATTTTTACATTTTACATCAACCAACATGGGAGAAAGAGAGAATACAGTAAGAGTAGAGAGAGAGAGGGCGAGAGTTCATGAGGACGTGCCTGTGAACAATGACTGACTTTCAACCCTGATTGGTTCACCGGGACCGCGACCTGTGCGCGAGTTTATTGCTCGCTCACGCTCCATTGCCCCTTCCATTTTCCCTGGAGTTTTTTTATTTGGGTCCCTGGCGAACAGGGCCTTTCATTTTCATCCTTTTCCCTCCGCAACATTGTGCCCGTTTGCGTGCGTTGTTGTAGTCTATTTTCAATAATTATGTTTCACATTTTTTGTGTCCACCACACCCGCCAAGACACACACACACACTGACAACCAGGATAGTAAAAAGAAATTCACGCTGTGAAGCGAAAGGATCACACGTTGTAGAGGTCCCTGGTCCCTGGCTTGCGAGTGTGCTGCTCCCAAGATTTATTCATGAATGCAATCCGCTCCTCGCTATCAGACCGCCCGAAAAGTGGATCACTAAATTGTCCCTTTTTTTGCGGTGGGGGCATTGCGGTGACCGATAGCAGAGG
>NC_064874.1:4147500-4160000 GCF_943734745.1 Anopheles darlingi | reverse complement strand
CACACGCACGCGGCTAATGCCTAATGAGGTCATTTCGATATGGACGATCGATGTATGCAGTTCGGTATTTTAATAGAGGAAATGCATTCTACAAACCATCATCCTGCGCGCGCGCGGTATTTGCCTTGTACGGATTGGCGTTTGATTAGATATTTCCTATCCCGAGATGCGTCCAGCATCTCCTCCCCACCCCCTGGGGGGGAACTTCCACTCCCCCCTGCACCACCACCACCAGCAGCCCCCTCCCCGGGAGGGGTCAGCTCTAACCATGAGCGACATTGATTGAAGGTTTGTTTCAATTCATTTTGGTTTTGTTTTTTTCCGTTTCCCCGTTTCGTTTCCACCATTTTCGAACCATCCCAACGGGTCGGTCAGTCAGTCGGTCGATCGGTTGGCTGGCTGGCTGGCTGGTCAGTTGTTTAAGGGCACGGCATTTAAACGACGAAGTGAAACGGTCGAAAGCCGAAGCCCCTTATCACTGGCCAGCCGATTGGGCAGGTGATCCATCATGCTGCTCCTAGTGTCCTAGCTGTCAAAGGCCGGCAAGTTATTGCCCCGGACCGCGGAGAATGCCGAGTGTAATTGTTTCGGATACGCAAATAAGGCGACCAACAATTGACCAATAAAACAATATCTGCATAGAGCAAAATATCACTATTGCTGTTGCACTTTCTTTCACGGCGAAAGGAACCTCGAAACAATCGAGACATATTTTATCCTCGCGTCCTAGTGCTCGGAGTTCCTTCCTTTCAGACAACCATCACCACCACCATCATCACTGGAATGTCCCACACCCATTGCATGTCTCGCTTCTTTCCAGTGACCTTACCGCGTTTTGCAGCAACATTGATTGATGCGTGTATGCTACTGCTGCTGCTGCTGTTTGTGGCGCGTTGTGAGCGCACCGCACCAGATCCTCATCCTTCTTCTACCTTTTTCTGCTGTCTCCTAATAAATGCCCAATCCCCCCCGCCTTCGAATGTGGCACAAAAAATCGATCTTGATGACGGCCTCCGCAGAGCCGTCGCAACGTCCATCCGAGAGTGTAGCAGCTACCGACTTAAAAATGCACAAGGAGAGGGTGTCCTCCGACATTTTATCGACCACAGCCACAGCCACAGAGCGCGCGCGCGCACACACATGATGATCGCAGCGCAGCGATAAGATAAAGGCGAGACGATTACTTCGCAAAGAGGGGCGAATATTTTTCGGAATTTCATTTTCGGCGCGAGAGAGCGCGGCGCGATCGCGGCTTGATCGCGGCTCGATCGCGGCTGCCACATTGCCACGACGCCCAAAACGCGCTCCCCCGGGTGCACAAAATTTATCGGTACCACACTCGTACAAGGCGTATTCGAGTTTCGTTTTTAATTGAAATTAATTATTTCACGAAATTCAAGAAGGCCAAATGGAATCTGATAAACGGGGCAATAATCATGACGCCCAATTTATAACCCGCGGCCTTCTCGCGAATCTCGACCCCTCGACTGGCCCGATGTTGTTAGAGCGGCTGTTACTGCGTGCGTGCTACGTGGAGTGCTACTCCCTCGTACCAAAAAAAAGCAAAAAACACAAAAAAAAACTCCGTTTCACACTCCGGAACTGTCCACAGACACAGAGTGCAGCGAAACCCACGCCCCCAACCCCGAGCCACGACCGCGTTAAGCAGCGAGACCGCGTTAAGCTGTTTATCCCACGCCACCATCACCACCACCGCGACTAGAGTGTGTGTTGAGTGCATGGAACCGCTGCATCCACCTGCATTGCAAGCACCGTGCACCAGAGCACCAGAGCACCCAAACGGCTAACGGCGGCCAATTTGCAGCATAATTTACAGCGCTTTTTATCTCAAATAATGAAATAATCATTACTCTTCTACGCGATCGAGCCTGTTTGCGGGTGGTGGTGGTGGTGGTACGGGTAAAGGGACGTGCGCGGCCCACCTTGCGGTGCCTCACTCCCGGTTGGAACTGGAGTGAAGTGTGTAGTTGGAGTGAAGTGTGTAGATATTCCATACATCCTTGGCAGGCAGGGCAGCAGACAGGGCTGCCGGACTACCAGAGGTCTGATTGTTCCATTCTCTGGCGATCGACTTTGGAGGCAAAATATGTTTTCAGGACATGTAAGTCACCTGCATCAATGCACGACGGATAAACGGTTCCACCTCCAGCAACCCCCTATGTGTCACTATACACCGGAGCTCTACCTCCTACTGGAACGCAGCACCAACGTTCCGCCGTGGAATGATTAGTTGCTGGAGTGACATCATAAGACAGCTGCGCTCATGAATGGACCCCTTGCGCAGAACCCGGGCATCCCCCGGGGCCCGGGGCATCGGCGTTCTGATCCATAAACTTATCAAACTCCATCGTAGCAGCATGATGCAATGCGCCATCGCCACTGCACCACTTCTCTGGCAAAGAGGTCAATGAATCGACACCTCGAGTGCGCCGCCTGTGATCGCGTGGCCCCCCTTCCCGAGAGTTTATGTGGGAGTGGAGCGGTGTGTGCCGTGTGTGCCGTGTGTGTGTGTGTGCCAAATCATTCCAAGTTCGTATCATGTTCGAATGGCGAACCCGTGGCAGGCCCGTGGCAGGGACCACGCGCACCACAAATCGGTCAGTCACGATAGTTGTGCATATTCCAATATTGGAGCAAACATCCAACAGGCGGGGAGAGAGAGGAGTGGTGGGTAGTGGGTGCGAGGGGGTAGCGTAAACACCATGACCGAACCGTAATGATCTAGAGATTTGACGAGACATGACACGCGCGCTGGACACAACAGCACAACAAGGCAAACAAAATCACACACACACAAACACACATACACTAAAAAGGCACGCCATGGAATAGGAATTGTGGATCGAAAACATGCATCAATAGACTAGCTTAAACACACATACGCAACACACAAACATTGCTGGCACAACACTGCTATGCGGAGTGAGTATCGGAATTGGATCATAGAACAGATTAGAAGCGACAGAATGGATTGAGTTTTCAATATCGTCGCCGATCGCCGGACAATGGCACCGCAATGGATTGACGGCTGTGTGTTGTGTGACAACCCCTTCCGCGCCCCCGATCCTGCTCCCGATGAAGCCATTGTTTGCGTAATGTGAAGCATAACGAGAGCGTATGATCTATGCGTATAGACGATTGGCCGGCCGGCCAGGCAGTCCCGGGGGCAGTTCAGTGGACCAGCAGCGTGCCCTCAAGGACGCACCAGCAGCAGCAGGCGGTTGAAGGATATCGATCGCCTTTTCTGGTGCTATCCGAAACGCGAAACTTCATTAAGTGAGTCATTCAGATCGGATCAGTGTTCAGGTTGGACGATACGTGCGTTCGTCCTTGTGCGCGTCATCGTCGTCAATAGTTTGACTTTTCCATTAAGATTTCCTGATGGCCTTGTCATTAATCATATTCAATCATCTGAAAGATGGTTGAACTGCGTGAACTGGGCACGTCAGTTTGTTTTTTGGGGGAATCTACAATCCTTTCGTTATTGTAGTACACTCGCCATTTGTATGTTGAACAACTATATGTGAAATTCAGGTATTATTCAATAGAAGGATCACCATCATTTAAAACTAAAATAAGCTTTTCATATGCGGACAGTGGAAAGAATTAATTTAGCATCGTTCTCCGTTTAATCTTATCCCTAAGAACAGACGCCTTCAATTAGGTCCTTAAGACCATAACTGCTCATTCGTAGCGATAATAGCGATAAATCAGATTTACCGGATCAGTAGCCGGAGACACCTCCCTTCAAGGGATCCCGGATAGGCCGCCATTAAAATAAACTACAATCAACAAATGCTTCCTCATGACCGCGTACTCAAAACCTCGATTACTGCATTAGCCAGGCCAGGCATTACTGCCTTATGCAAACGCAACCTCACCCCATCAGCCGCACCACCTCCCAGTGCCTCCAGGCACCGAGCTTTTCTCGTTAGCTAGTTAGCACAACCCAAGGAACTCGATCTCGAGCCACCTGTTCCATATCTAAGCGAGCGCGGGACAACCAACTCGAACCCTTCGACCTTCCGCAACCGATCACTGCACCTCGTGCACCTCCCCCCCTCTGATCGTTGTCGACGTGCTCGTGGTCGTGCCAGTAACTTACTGCGCACTAATCCCACGTTAATTAACGAAATCACTTTCATAAGCTTTAGATTTCAAATTTATGGCCACGAATCGATCGCGGTGCCCCATTTTGCATACCAAGCAGCCTTCCCTCCCTCCCTCCTGCCCCTCTTCTTGCTCCTGGACTATTATCACGTGATGAAGGTTGTGATATGCGCATTACGGTCTCGCCTAAAGTGAGGTTATGTGGCTGGCGCGCTTAAGAACGGTCCAGCAGGTTCGAGCGTCCGGTTAAGGCAAGGCTCTCTGTGCGACAATGTAATCCTAGTTGAACCTGCGAGAAGGAGAGAGAGACAGAGAGAGAGCGCGCATAGCCGAGGAGAGGGCTTATCTTGACGCAGTAAAATGGCATCAGTGGCGGTGTTTTGCTTGTGCGCCGGGCGTGCTCACGCCGGGTCAGCAGGCATGTTGCAACATTTGAGCCAAACCCCCGGCCCCGTTTTGGTTTGCTCGCACGCGCGTTCGGCCCTCGCTCATCGAGGGCATGACCTACCTCCTCGGTAGGACACCTCGACTCGAGGGTACCCTCGGAGGGTTGCGTATAAATCTGTCGCCCAGTTGTCCACCACCCTCTCTCACCCCGGACAAGACCACTGAACGCTATCAGCGAGGGTCATAAATCAAGCAAAAGCATAAGAAAAGCATACCTCCACCTCCACCTCCACCGCCAGCGTCCTAGTCGCTTGATCTCATTGCAACCTACTACTCCACGCCTCCTCCTCCCCGTTCACCTCCTGCTGTCGATGCGCTTTGGGCCCTCTCTGGTCAAGCATTTCCTGGGCCGGACTGTGGGTGGAAGCGACATCGTCCACCACACCCAACCCAGATCGAACACATAGAATTACGGCATCAGCCGGTGGTGGGTCTGTGCAGCGACGCGGCCACAGGTCACTTACACTGCTTAGCACCTGGCGGCTGACTGGCTGGCTGGCTGACTGGCTCAGATGGAGCAGCAGGTTGCAAATGCTCATTTGCGGTTCGTTGTTTTGCGGGCAGGAACGCAAAGTGCATGTAGTTTATGTTAATCCCGTACGTCGCGTTCCTTGGCATCCAGCTGCTGCAGGCCAACCAGCCGCCGCAGTCGCACAGTTCAAATATTACTCGCTTTCGCCCAACACGAGGCGACCTATAGCAAAAGGTCTAGAAGCTTCAAGGCAAGAGGGCCCGCAAGATAGGTTAGCCCCCCGACGAAAATGGTTTCAATTAAACTTGCGAGGTGGGGCCCTAGAACGGAATAACAGTGAGAGCCATTAGCTCTAAATGATACATAAATGAGCTTCGAATGGCCTAGAAACACCCCGCGAGCCAGCAGAACACACACACACACCAGTGCATCGAAAGTGCATTTTCCTAATGTAATTGCATCCCTACGGCCCCGGCGCTGGAGTGGTCGCAAGATCGCAAGAGAAATATCACCCCACGCCTTGAGCGAACCCATTTGTAAGCAGAGCACCTCAGCACCCTGCGTTGCGGTGGTGCATCCACGGCACGGCCAAGCCTTTGGCACAGGCATGAATCATAAGAAGGGGGCTCGCATATCGCACCTAAGCGAGCAAATGCACCAGCGCAGGACCTGCGGTTTGAAGGTGAGAAAAGCGGTGAGCTTATCTGTCAAATAGAATCTTTTCAATTTTCACAGTTTCACAATGCGCGCTCCAGGGGGGAGAGGGGCTTAAGCTGGGTGGGTGGTAGGGGAGGAGGCGGCCCAGGATGCCCTCTTAAGGGAGTTAAAGCACCCAGCGAGCGAGCAGGCGGGCGGGCGAGTAAAGTACCGAGTCATGTTTTCTATAATGAACTGCAAATGACCATCCGACCAACGACCCAAAAGAGCGAGGAGGGAGCGAGAGAGAGAGGAATGAACTACCCCCGTTTGCCATTTTGTTACAACAATTGATCAAATGCTGTGACAAATCGCGCCAATTCTCATTCCCTCACTCCCAGCTGAAGCGCACGAAGCCAGAAGCCAGAGCCAGGAGCCGGGAAGGTTGAAAGAAGGTGAGGTAAGCAGCTTCGATCTCGCGCGCGCGCCCGCAAATCGGTCACTACTTAACCCTTTTGCGCCCACTCACAAGTCGCTGCGCTGTGCCGGACCTCGGCTCGACGGCCGGACCCGCTAGTACGAACAAATAAACTACAAATCATCACTTGAAGAAACACATTGGACGAAAAAAAAGGGGGGAAGAATAAAGGCCGGCCGAACTCCGGGCGAGTAGGCGAGTAGTAGGCGCTGCATCAAAAGGGCTCTCTGGCGGTCATGGCGGCCACGACGACGACGACTGACCGCGGAGACCGGGGCAGATCACGAAGAGCTTCAGTGAAACCAAGGAGTAGCTGCTGCTGCTGCTGCTGCTGGGGCTGCTACTCCTGGCTGGCAGGCAAGTCGGATTATGAGCCGACTTTTGACGAGTTTCGAGCCTCGCGGTCCGCCAAGAAGAGATTAACTCGTCGAGATAAATCGTTTCGTTACACTCCGTTACACCACCACCCCCGCTGATGCCCGCTGATGGTCTTGCATTGGACAAAGTGCATCTAGGAGAGTACCACCACCGTCGTATCAGGCGAGACGAGACGAGGCGGTGAACCTGTAGAGACAAGTGCTAGGAAGCGAGCTGGCTAATACCAGGATGGTCCAGTCCAGTCGGCACATAACGGCACTCCAACACCCCCCTGGAACACTGGAACAAGAGTTGAAGAACAACTTCCCTAGCGGCCCAAAAAATACGATGACTCATGATACTTGATGGTTGTCGCATTGACAGCTGCCAAACCACCGGCAGGAGGATGGCGCGGATGGGCCTCACAGATTAATGACCAAATCGCGCGTGCGCCATTATGCGATGTTTTTCATCCCAATTTCACCTTCAAACGCCGCTAGTTAGGGAGCATATTTATAATGATTTATCCGTCAGTATGCACGGCCTGATGATGGTGATGGTGGTGTTGGTATGTCAAGTGGCAATCATTTTGAATATTGATAGTCTCTATATATGGTTGCGTTTGTGTTTGAGAAGAGAAAGAGTGAGAAGAATGTTTTGTCAGCCAGCCGGCCGGACAGTCCTGCCAATTAACTCGTCCCTCGTCGACGTTCCGTTTGGTGACAATAACCGCGCTGACATGCATCTTCCCCTCGCCTCCCCAGGGACAGGACGGGCCGGCGGGGAAGGTGAACGAAGAAAAAAAAGCACAAACGGATTATTTACGACGCACGCCGTAGCAGCACCGTCAATGTTCGTCAATTTCGTATAAATATTTATTGCCTTCAGGAGACATCCGAGCCTGACGGCGCGTGACTCATGGCCGCCGGTGGTGTGCGAGGATATGATTGTCACCAGCACACAGGAACCGCCACCAGAACCAGACACGACGTGACACGACAACAACGTGTGTGTGTGCGCATTTGATTGATATTTTATCATCGAGAAAGAAAGACAGAGGGACGTGTTTGCTGATTCCTCTGATACCCCGGCGGCTCATCTCGGTGTCGATCACGTGCCGCCAACTGTAATTGCGCCAATCGACGAACCGAAGACGGAGCCGGAGGCCCGCTGCCCATGCCAGCCTCCCGTGGGAGGCAAATAGTCGCGGTAAATGATCATAAAACCGTTTGGCACCATGGCGCTCGATTGGAAATTCTAATTTCTCGCGCATCATTGTAGCGCGCATCGCTTGGTTAACTGTCCGGTGGTCCGGAGGCAGACACCGGTCTGCACTTCTTCCTCTTCTTCTTCTTCTTCCCCGTCGTCCAGACGTGCCCTTAATTTACCTCACGCGGCGGTCAAGCGCACCGCACCGCGAGCTTACATAGTAATCCGCAACCACACACACACACACATTTGGGGTCAACCATTAAGGAAAGATTTAAATAAATTACCCGACGTCGCGACTGCCACCGTCCCTGTTTTTTGTTGTTGACCGTTGCGTTCGATTTGGTCGCTCTTGTCGCGCTCCTACTCCGAGCGGGCCTTAATTTGTGGATCATCTCAGCGAACGAACGAATTCGCGTCACTTCCGTCCACGACGGTCCGTCCACGGCCTCAATGACTCCCCCCGAGAGGGCCGAGGAAAAAAGTTCAAAGTACGAGCCGCAGACGACGTGCCCGTGGTCCTTCTGTCCATCTCCACAGCGGACCATCGTTATCTTAAATGCCCGCCCCGTGACTGGCTGCTCCTGGACTCCCCTTCCCGGGGGCCCCAAAGGTTGGACCTCAATGAAATTCAAAGAGATGAAGACATGGGATTTGTTTATGTTACTAATTTTTCTTCCAACACGGCGATGGTGGTGGTGGTGGCGGTGGTGCCACGGAATGACTTTCTTTTTATCACCCCCGCATCCTGTACCCCTCCTGCCTTCCATCAATCCGTCTTGGGCCACGGGATGCGAACGCGCAACGACATGCCGAGGGACCGCAGGAACGGTAGGAACGAACGACAAATAAAAAAAACGGCGAAACACAAACGCCATCCAAACCGGTTGTCCATCCAGCACGGTGGCCAGCCAGCCAGCCAGCGAAGTGCTACTGGAATGCGGTGCAGAGACTCTTCGTTGTCAAGCAGCTGCCACCCAGCAGTAGCAGCAGCAGCAGCAGCAGCAGTAGTAGTGTCACCCCCCCTCGGCCTGGTGGCCTCGCGAGTTGAAATCGAAATGCGGTGGCCTTCCCCACGGGCGGCCTCCTGCCCTCCGGGTGCACTCCGGTTAATCGATGTTTATTTTTCCTAATCGTCAGTAAATTTCGAACGAAACATAATTACATTTTACACCTAATCGCTTTTGCGCAAAACATTTGCACACACCCGATCGTCCTGTCCAATATTCGACGTCGCTGTCGTCGTCATCGTCGGTCGATCGGTGGTGCCGATACCCGATGGCAAGGTTAGCCAGGTCTTGAGGCCTCCCCCCCTCGTTCCCGGCTCCTGGCGTTTGCTAAATGGCTGACGAGCACGAAATGAGATGCACGGTCGGGAAAACTAGTTCTACTAATGAAGTTCGATTCCAGCGGAGTGTGCGCGTGCTGCTCCTGCTGCTCCCTGTCCCGTTCATCCGCCCGTCCTTCCACTCGGTTGTTGCGCTTTTTGCTCTACCCTCTCTACCCGCACTCTCCAAGAACCTAGATGCGCGGTCGCTACCCGTTTTACGCTTAATTAGCGATGATCGTTCTCGCGAGCGCGATCTGCGTGAGGCCCCCACGACTAGCGGGGGCAGTTAGAGGCTTAAAGATCAGTTCTAGACCAGCAGCAGCACCAGCAGCAACAGCGGCAGCATCACTCATCATGCCGCTCATGTTGTAGGTTAATGAGAATGATGAAAGAACATCATTATCATCACGGCAGGGCCACTGGGAAAAATGGTGTAGGAGCGAACGAGATACACACATACATACACACATACACGAGATGTTTGCAAATCTGTCAACTTGACGGATCCAACATCGCGAATCGCGCAGTTGTTTTTGCTTCTTCTTCTTCTTCTCCCTCTAGATCGATTATCGTTTCTCGTTCTCATTTACCAATCTGACATTCAATTATTTCTCCCTTTATGACATCTAAACGTTCGCTGACATTGACGGAAAATGGAATCCGCAGTGGGCCACAACAACAACAAAAAAAGCGGCAAAGTTGCTTATCTGTCTATTCACAACATTCCACAAACGCAACAGCAGCAGCAGCAGCAGCACCGGACGGGGACAGCAGTGGCAGTGACAGCGACCGTGGATTAACATGGAAAGCTCCGAAGCTAACAAGCGACAAATATTTGCAAGCCTTACCACATGCCAACAGCTTCAAGCCCACTTTCACTTGCGATGCTGCTGCTCCTACTGCTGCTGGTGGTGGTGATGTTGCTGCCGCTGGCCTGACACAGCACCCACGCTGGGGGTGGATAAATGCTGGAAAAAAGGGTTGGGAAAAGGCGCAACCGTGACCCGGGCCTTGGGCGGGTTGGTGGGTGGGCCTGCCTACCGAAAGGGTTGACCTTCTTCCTCCCTGCCCTTCTTCTTCTTCTTCCGCGTGCAGGACAATGCTCGCTTGGACCACGGGCATGGACAACGAAGAAATATGTGCCGCCCCCTCGCTTCTTCCTGCCATCCACTTTTAGCGAGTCACCCGACACGTGTGTGAGTGTGTGCGGTAGCTCGGGAATTCGCGTGCAGTGCACAGCCTCCTTCACTCGATCCAGGGCCAGGGTGTGTTGATTGTGTGTAGAATGGATTTGAACATGGACCTTAGCGTCCCTTCGCGTGTCTCCATTTTCTCCTCGGCTCGAAATGCATGGACTGGGCCTAGGGGGAAGTGGGGAAAGGGCAGTACCCGCCCTGCGATGAACAACATGCAGTGCAGTGAGATGTGCACGGCGAGGAAGGAAGGTTGGCATAATTTATGTATTAACCCATCACAAACAGCGGCACCACCCTGGGGGGGGGGGGGGGGTACTGGGTGATGCTGATGCCGTGGTGGTGGGCATGTTGTGATGAAACATTTAATAGTTTCCGCACCGCGCCGCGCGACTATCAATTCACGGGAGTGTTTTTCGCGTTTAAAAAAAATGGGAAAATCATTCCCGGCTTTTGTTTTTCGTCGGTTTTTTTTTCATCCTCCCTCACTCTGTCTGTTTTATTTTTATGTCGCATTCTTCTAAACTGAAACGATCTCAACAATCGGAGGAACCACCAAGGCTCATTTGAATTGGGAATTAACATGGCTAACTGTAGGAGGCGAGCACGGCAATTACCAATGCAAAAACCTCCCAGAGGCACGGTCTGGCACGGTTATTAACTGTCATTTGAAACAGTGTTATCTGCTATGCACCATCACCTTCAACCGCCGTGTGCTGTGTGCGGTTAGAGCAGGTGAACGAAATGAAATATTAGGATTTTAATTGCTCTCGTAATGAAGGTGAGAAGTGGACTTAATTCTACGATTCCCTAGCGACCAGCAACCGGCGACCGGCGACCGGCGACGCATCTGCATAGAGCGGAACGGAACGAGCGGCGTGCTGCTGGTATCGCTATCGCACACCAGGGGATTATCAGAGTGGGATCATCCGAAAATATGCAAATTCAAAGCCTATAAACCAGTGAAAGCTTAGCGCAGTCGGAGGCAAACAACCAAATTATCCATCCTGTGTACAACAGCCGCTTTCATGCTCAATTATTGTTCCCTCACGCCGCATGATATCGTTTCATCAGTGACAATGGCCACAAACCCAGTCGGCCGCCAGTCTGTCGATCCGAACACACACAACGGGGAAGATTTAGTGGAGGGAAAAATTGCGGCAAAATGCCTCGACACACACACACACATAGCAAGGCAAGTCCAGTAGATCCAAATTATATCCTCCGGAGGCTTACATATTGATTCAACCGGTAATTGTGCTACCTGACGATTGCTCGACGCAAACAAACAAAAACAAAAAAACATTCGTAAAACCCTCCGGTCCAACGCGTCATTTGTAGAAACAAACAGAGATACCAACCAGCCTGCAATCATTATGCTGCGCTTTAACTGATCTCGGGTAGTTGTTGGGCACCCCTTTTGCAACATTGCAATCGTCCCAAAAGGCCTCACAAGCCGACATTGTCTGCGCTTTCTTGCTTTCGGTGATTGCAGTGATCGACAGCCAACGTGCCATGGTGGTCGAAGCTCGCACATAATTGAAGAAGATTGAACAGTGGCCATGCGCCCTCCCAGAAGCATCGGGCATCCTTCCACGGTTACAAAACGGACGCTGAGCGCGTTCCGGTTTGAGAAATTCGAAGAAGATGCACCTCGTGAAAATACGCCGACACCCAAATAGAATTGTCGTTGCCGCGCGATCATTAAGCACCTGGGATGTGCTGTGGCCATTGCACCAACAGCAGCACCAGCAGCAGCAGCAGCACCAGCAGCAGCAGCAGCAGCAGCAGCACCAGCAGCAGCAGCAGCAGCAGGAGCAATTGCAGATAGGCACCCTCATCAGGGCGTATTAAATTCGAATAAATCATTTCACTATTATTAAGTAATCAATGTTAATGCTTTAATAGGACCGTTTTGCCTTATCCTGGTATCATTTACCTTGAGTATAGGCTCTGCTGAATCGCACCGAGCAGCTCGTGGTGCATCATCTTCTTTTGTTGCAACACCAACTGGAAAGCGTCACCACCAGGATGCGCAGCGTTTTGGCAATTATTCCGGGTGTCAAAGCAGCCAAAGATGAATCGTAATTTCCTTTTTTTGCGCTGAAAAAAGGTTGGGGACGTGCTCTGCTACGGTTTTCAAACACCACGCGATCGTGTTGGTGAATTGACTACCAAATCCGATGCGATTGTTATCTTTAACGCATGATTTGATATTCAAACACGCCTCGAGGGCGTTTATTGTAT
>NC_064874.1:4130000-4142500 GCF_943734745.1 Anopheles darlingi | reverse complement strand
ACCACGACGATGATGACGACGACGACGACGACGGGAGCACCAAACGGGCAGCAAACCTATTGGTCGGATCGGAGAAGACCTCTTTACCATCCTATGTCTGTGGTTTATGAGACAGATCCGTTGCGTCTAGTGTAGCCGATGATCGATGATGCACGGAAGACGCACCACCACGAACATGAGGAAATCCACTCTAACCACTCCTTAACCTCAGCCATGACACCGGCACCAGCACCTGAATTGATGCACCCCTTCGGGCGGAGTTTGTTTCTCTTAAGCGGTAGCACACATTCCAAAAACCAGGGTCGCTCCCTGGTGGTGTTGGTGCTATTTAGGGGCAATATATCATGACAAAACAAAAACGATGCCACCTAATTCGAGCGTCCAAAACGTAGCGCCACTAGTGCACATGCGCACACCGAGCAGCACCCGACTTATCAACTCTAAATATTTTCCATTTAACAAATTACGCACCGCACAGCACCCGGCGTAATTATTATAAACTCGCATCGATATATCAAATACCGTATACGATCTGCGATCGGCGATGCGAGCGTTGCACGATCACTGCACGGCTGCACGATGGCGATGCACGGCCAGAAATTAAGGAAGTGAAATGAGGGAAAAACGAACAAAAACACCGTTAAATTATCGTTCGATAGATCATATGGTGTTAGTCGCTAGGGTTCGTCGCTTGCGCACCCAGCTCTTTCTCCCGGTAACTGCCTGGTGGCTACGGATTGCTGCTGCTGCTGCGTTGCGTACGACAATATTATCACCATCATTAGAAACCATTAAGACGTGTTTAAGATAGTTAATCAATCCATTTCTCCTCCTCCTCACCACCGCCGGCACCAGCACCACGCGGCTTCTATCCCTGGCGCACAACACCGTTGGCGCACACATATGCCGCTCCCTCGCTCTTGTGTGCGTCTCTCTCTCTCTTTCCTCCAAAAACGATCGATTGCGATGGTGATGATGATGGTGATGATGATGATCGAGGAAGAAGAAACCGTTTTCCAGCCGGAGCTTGAAAATGTGTCCAAGCGCTATGGTGTGCCAAGAGCGAGTCGGTCTAGGCATTGTGCCCAAGACAACCCTCCTAGAAGGCTCATTAGGCGCACAGGAAAACACCAACTCATGAGTTAGACAGAGAGAGAAAGAGAGAGAGAGTGGCACACCGATACTATCAACCAATCGAAGGAGACACACACGATCCACGCGAGGGAAGATGACATCGGCAGGATCAAGGGGAAAGTGTGTGTGGTGGGGTGGATACGTGAGCTGAAACCCCCCTGCTTCCCCCTGGGACAGTGTGTCTGGACAGCATTAATTGATTTTTCCTCCTCATTCCACGGGGCTCGACCAGACCAGAGAGGTTTGATGGATTGATGGTCCGAAAATATTTCCTTCGGCATCCAATTAAGCCCCGAAGGAAAGTCCCTCGAAGGGGAACCCCCCCCCCCTTCCTTCCCCATGTTGTACTGTTCCGCGATCGCGCGGCCGCTGTCAGCACGCCCGTTAAGAGATGAAATAGCAAAATCAACACTTTTAGACCCATCTTCCCATCACCACCTGATCGATCGGTGGCGGCGGCGGCGCGGCACGTCACGAGATGAGCATTCGGAGCACCGGGAACCGGGCAGCGGGCAGCGGGCACCGGACAATCAGAACCCATCGATCACCACCTCACCATCCTGCGCGTGGACCAACCTTCAATTCACCGGAACACAAAGCGACGACCGGTCCGTCGGTCGGTCGATCGGTCGTTTCGACGCCTCCGACAACGCCTGCCGATCGCCGAGGTCAGGTTTGGTCCGTGCCAGGAAGCTCGCGGTTCCACCGTCATGGGATTGGCCACGATTGTGAAGGTGTTTCACCTTTGGAACACGCGCCCGGCCCTGGCTAAATGAAGGTCAAAGTTAGCACGACGCTTCGACGACGCTTCGACGCTTCGACGCTTTACGACCTCTGCACGCTCCCAATTTCGCCGTCGCCGCCGCCACCACCGCACCACCCCACCGACGGCCGGGTTCATCGATCATTGAGACGATCATCGACGTGTTGGGGTCTCTACTTTCTCGCAAGCCTTAGATAAATTGTTTGATGTCCCTTTTCCTCCACCACCATCGCTGTGGCCTCGTGATGAAGATTCTTCCTCGCCGGTTTCGTTGCTCCCCGCGTTGTGGTCGCCCTGCCACCCTCAATAACCGGCTCAAGGCCCCCACCAACCTGTTCAAGTTCATGCCGCGTACCCGCGAGAGGGGGAACGCTGCATTGGCTGCATTGCTCAGTGCTCGAAGTAGTTTGTGATTTACCGCCCAAAAGATACCGCGACGAGGACCTCGACGACGACGGGACTTGGCTACAGCCCCACAAAGTCACGCTCGCTCACCAGCTCGCCAGCACGCCAGCATTCCTGGCTAGACCTGCTGCTGGTGCACGATGATGCCGTTTGAAAGTGTTGCACTGGTACAGCTCGACTCGACTCGACTCGGCGGCCTAGTGCTCTCCATGGTAATTAATTTTCTCCCGCGAGCGCTCATCCCGAGCCCTGGCCTGCTTGCCTGCCTCGGGCCTGGTAACATAATATGCAAAGGCTTATATGTCTGCCGGCCTGGCTACCCAACCTGGAACGACACCATAAAGAAGCGCACGGATGGCAAATGGTCGGTTGCAAGATCCCTTTTTTTTATATTGCACGATTTGCTCCATGCTTCGAGTGCGCGCCCGAGCGCCAATTCATTGCAAAACGTGTATCGCACACGTGGAACCCTGTCACCTCCCCTGCTAGTCCTCCCATTGGGGATGAATAAATATTATTTCTGTAAAATATGTTTCACTCCGTTTGCAGCAGAAGATGCAGTACTCAGTACTAGACTTCTGCACGCCTTTTGCAACGAAATTAGGCCTCGACGGATGGCATACCGGTCCGTGGCTTCACCACGGATTGCCCAACGATCATCGTCATCGCGGTGATGTCTTCGGCTGTTATGTGCGCGATTCTTGAGCTCATCAGCATCATCCCCTTGAGGCGAGGCGACAGGCGTTGGAGGGGTGGTGGTTTCAACTTTCGCTCGCACATTTTACAATCCCTTAATTGACTCTTAATTACAAGGATGTCTCGCATCCTCCCACTCGGCTCTCAACCTTCGCATCTGTCGCGCGCGCGCAAAGAATCTAGATTACATAAGCCACATAAGCTCATTATCGCCGGGCAGGCTGGCTGGCTGACTGGCTGGCGCTACAATGATGCTCGCAAATCGTAGACGAGTGTGTGTGTGTGTGTGTGTGTGTGTCGCCGAGAGCGTGCGAAGCCGAACGTGTTGCGAAACGGAGAAGCTTCTTGCAGAACGAACTCCACACATTGCTGGTGGTGCCCGGAGTGATAGTTGCTGCCCCGGTGATGATGGGTAAACTAGTTTCCGATGCGCACAACCACGAGACCACTGCCTTTGCCTCTGCCTCAGCCTCGGCCTCTGCTGCTCATCCGCAATGTTTTTTTTTGTCACTTTTTTTAGCCCATAATTTGAGCGACATTTTTACGACCCTGTCCACATTAGCTGAACGAAGAGCAGACGCAGACTGCAAGTGCAATGGAGCGCAATTCGCAATGCACATCATCCACTGATTGCACAAAACCGCACCGCACCGCACCGCACAGAACCCGTCCGGATGGTCTTTGGAGCAGGCCACGGAATGCGCATCTGAATGGCATTCAGAACTTTGAACGCATTTTAGTAATGGCCCCGACACCGACACACTGGCGTGAGAAACACCTTCGCGGCCTCCAATCCGACGACGTGTGCTGATGGTGCTGCTGCTTGCGAGATGCACCTTCGCCGCGCATTAATTACATGATTTCGGACAAGGCAGATCGGCGAACCGGTCAAACACTACAAATCACACCGCACTGTACCGCGCGGTACAAATTAATTAAATCCCGTTGAGCATACCGCCCCATTACATGAGCGATGGTGTTACATTTTCGTGGAAATGATTTCGAGATCGAGGGGAAGATCATCGTCGTCGTCGTGGTCCGGGGTCACCGCGTCACCGCGACCCAACCCCAAAAAGGCAGCCGCCAAATGACAAATGATGGCGATGAAGGCGCGGCCGAAAGTGGCGCTTCGGCTTCTCGCACCAGGACCGGGAATGCCTGCCGGGGGTTGCAGGCGAACTTCCGCGATCACCGATCACCGGGCCGGGTGCTGCTATCCCCAGTGGGGTGCCGTAAGACAGTGGTGGTGGTGGTGATTTATTAGCCGCCAAAGTCCGCACTTGCGTTCGTGAATGCGCTCGTGCACAGTGCTCGTCGGCGGCTCTTATGGCGTTTGCTGGAGTTAAGCCTTTATTTTTTGTTTTTGCATCCGGCGCCTCCTCTCAAAGGCAGTACACTCCATACTGTACAGTGGTCCAGTGGTCATAAAAAGGAGATCCAGCAAGCTAAGGCTTCTCCATATTTTTCCACCCCAGGCATTCTCGAGCAAAATGCAAAATCGACTAAGAAGAAGCTAGACGCAGGCCAGCTTTGTAGTCGACAAAACTCTCGATCGATATTCCAGCCGATGTTCAGCTGGCGTTGAGCCCGAAGCAATAAAGTGCAGCTAGCCACGAAGTGCAATTAGTAAACCAAATAAGTCGCACACACCCCCCTCACAATAACAGCAGCAGCGCGGTCGGATTTTTATTGTGTTCATGTTTCATGACTCTCATGAAAAGTTATTTTCCTATTCCTCATCCCCCCTCGCCAAAAACGAAGTTACAATTAAACGACGCAGCAAACGAAAACCAGGAGTTAGCCCGGGTGCAAAAGCAAAACCGAAAGCTAAAGCAAAACCAAACCTCCAAACATAACGATGCAATTTGTCGCTTATGAAATATGGATGATGATGCACGGTTGGCCCGTATGGTGGGTGCGCGCGCCATTGCGATGTGCCATTGGTTTTTTCCCGCTTTTTACTATTGTTTTATAGCTCCTTGGTGGAGAAGGGGGGGCCATTGCAGTTTTGCAGCAGTGCTAACGAATTAGCGCGGCAACGGTTTTGCAGCCAATTGTGGCTTCTTCCCAATGTTCTTCCCTCTGACTGGCGATGCGACCTTGACGGTGTGGCTTACAAGTGCAAAACGAGGGTGGATTCGTTCGTTCGTTTTTTTGTTGTTGTTTCTCTCGCTCATTTCGCGTCGCTTATCGCAATCCGCGACGCTTCATCAAACACCGCCCGACGCTCATTATCGCCCGATTGAAACGCAGCTGCCGCACAGCCGCAATTATGACACACACTGCAAAGCGGTGCGCAAAAGCTGATCTGCTGCCGGTGCACCACCGTCGGACGAACGGACGGACGGCCGGAGACGATTGGTAGTAGTTCGCGGACATGCGCGATTGCTTCAGCAAACAAGCATAATCACTGTTATTAATCAGTCGTAGTCTTAGAGATCGAGCGCCCAGATGCCACCATTGCATTCGTCACCATTTATCACCAGAGTGGCAATCATTCGTAACGCGCGAGTTCGATATTGCGATGACTGCTAATTCTTTTGAGCATAAAACGCTACTTAGTGTCCCCAATCGTTTCCCATCATCAGCAGCATCATCATTATCATCATTATCATTATGACTAATGTTATTGGCTACTAACAGTTTCATCACAACACGGATTATCAACGAGTGATAACAGAAAGCATTATGATAAGGGAATCAGAAGGTACTTACATACTTATCAGGCGCTACAACCGACGAGCGGCCCTTGGCCTGCCACAGAAGATCCTTCCACCGCTCGCGGTCGAGCGCCGTTCGTCCTCCAAGTCCGCATTCATCCTGCTATTCTGGAATCAAATGTCGATACCATGCTCCATTTCGATCGTGGTCAACCACCACAGAAGATCCTAAAAAAATACAAAAATACAATTGTTTTGGAAACACAATTGCAATAATTTAATAACCTGCTGATCGCATATTTGAAATGGTGTTGTGTAAATCAAAAACCATTGAAATCATGTTGGAATAACCCAATATGGACACCAATAGTGCGTCTTCCCAAGCTCACTCACTCCAATAAAGATCGCTTACAGGCATGTTTCTAAGATAATACCAAGAAGAATGGAGAATAGGTTACATTCATTAATTTCACCTAATGAGCTGGCCACCTCCTCGGTAATACCATCTGTCGAATTGCAAATTTATGCTTTTCTTCCCCAGGCTGATAGCAGACAGGCATTTAGCGGGTTGATTTATTGCTTTCACATAGCAAAGGCCATCATCGCACATGATAGTGTCACTTGCTCGATGCTCTTCCCATTGAATTCCGAGACCTGGAAGCCGCTGCTGCTGCTGCTGCTGTAGCTTCACTGTACTCCATGCATCTAGATTCAATTTCATCTTCACCTCAACTCTCTCTCTCTTCGCTCTCTGCACTCTTAGTACATGGGAACGGGGTAAGGAGTACCGGTGCCGTGCCTTGTTATCGAGCCTCCGCAATCCTTGTGACCGCGTACGAGCCCCTCCGTGGAGTCAGAAGTTATTCAATAATTCAATCAACCACTCGTGACGTGAGCGATTTTACGTCGCATTTTGCCACCCCCTTTCCCCTTTGAGAGGGTCGCGGCATCATAGGTACGCCGCATCCAGGACCTATAACTCGACGTCGTATCATTCCTCCGTACCTCCGCGTTAGGCGCGCTCAAGGGACGAACCGCGGAAGATTAATGGCGTTCAACCATCAGTTTTGTTGTAACTGATTGCCCACGACGCGGCCACTAGAAGACGCTCTGTGGCGATGCCAGCTTTCGCCCGAGGTCTCCTCCCTCATTGTTGATCCTCTTCCCTCTCCATGTACTGAGACACGCATGTGGCAGGCGCCTACCCTGAGGATTGGTCGGAGCTCGAGGAGGGAGGATCGCCTTTCAGTTAGGGTGGTAATGAATGCTCGTCATTCACCTCGGTTGCAAAGATGCGCATCGGGCCGCGAGACGTTAATTCAATTTCTAGCAATACATGGTGGTGGTGGTGGCTGCAACGTGCAGGTGCACCGTGCAGACATGCATCGTTCACCCGGGCATGTCTTATTGAACTGTAACTACGCATGGGATTGCCGCCCCGCAGGAAAAGGATCATGGATTCCTCTTCTTCCTTGGGGTTTGGTAATTGAAAGTTAATGTACTCCTGGGGCCCATTTCTCATACCGTACTGGCATCTTTGTGATGCTTATGGTTGAGCATTCGCTGTTCATGAGCCCTAGAGTGTGTGAACAACAGTCTGCGGCCTGGAAATTAAACTTTGTCGATTCGATGAGTAACCAGTGCATTCATATCCCCAAGGGAATGATTACCAATACTCGTATTGAAGGAACTCCCAGCAAAAGACAAACTTCACTAATTAATTTCGTTTTCCTACCCTGCGATTGTGTCAATCATCCCGTCAGGAGAAAGCAAGGAAAGCGCTGGCGACGATTTTTTTTAAATATTGTTTTCTTTTCCAATAAACTTTTATCCAGGTTTTGATAACGAATTATTTGAACTCAAAATTCAAATATTTTCTTAATTCAACACTAACTGATGTACTTTAGTAGGTCGCCAATTTACTTGCTTATCTCTTCGATACGTCTTTTACAAGCTCTTATACTCGCCCTAACTGAACTGTTTATTGAACCGATTCCTGCCATTGAAGACCACCTTCGATGTCGGCAGGAGATGACTGGTGACATCGCGGTCCGGCGCGTCCCAGAACCAGTTTGTTGTTGACTGTTGACAGTGTCACCTGACACTCACTCACTGCTGCCACGACCACTGCGACGCGGCTGCTTTCCTTTCCATCCCTTTTTGCACCCGCGGACCCGCGGGACCCCGCAGCAGACGCATCGTTTTGCTTTCGATGGTAACTGCCACACTTTGCCAACCGAGATATGCTCCGAGATTTATTATGCATTTGGCCGGCCGCCCCAGTGTCGCCGGACACACGACCACAAATCCGTTACCACCACCAGCACCGGGGGAGAGGGAATGCATTCGCCCAGCAACAACACAACAACAACAAAAAAAACAAAAGAGAAGAAGAAGCAGCTATCGGAGTAATGAAATGATAAACGAATTCTCCGAAAAACCGCAGACTTACAAATAAACGTTACCACCAACGATGACAACCGAATCGAAAGCAGGCAAGCTCAGACCGAACCTGGCCTCCGACGGCGTCGATGTGTCGTCGATGTGGTCCTTGGGTCCGAAAGCACGATGAGGTGGTCGAGGTGATGCGGTGCGCACCGAGGTGCTCCACGCGGAACATGCCACTAATCGCCGGAGGGAAATTCGGTGCAAATGAAACGCACAACAACCGCCAGGCGTCAATCAGCCTCCTGGATGCTCTGGTCGGAAAGTGTGTGTGTGTGTGTGTGTGTGTGTGAGTCAACGTGGTATGCTGTACCTTCTTTAGTGCATCTACTTTTGATGTACTTTTTGACTTTTAAGATACACGCCAAAGGTTACCGAGTAGCAGCAGCAGCAGCAGCAGCAGCGAACGTAAAAGCGAGCGATTTCGCCATTTGTTTCGAATGGTTATTGGAATGCCGGCAATGCCATGCCAGGCGTTACTCAACGCATCTTGAGATCGATCTCCCTATACCTACGTCATTCGCGAACCTTGCGAGTGCCCAAATGAGCATAAATTGTTGAAAACTACTGAAAATATTGCTCCAAATGCATCATAACCGACACCGCGGCTATGAGACCCCGGCCCGGTGGTGTACACCTTTGCACCCTTTTGCCATTGGCATTGCTTGTGAATTACGAGAAAAGGGAGGAAGAAAAAAAAACAGTTGGCTTGATTTACGGCACCGGCACCCGGTCGCGGTAATGGTCATCGCCTTAATGCATTGCGGAATGGATCGTAAATTGGTGCATCCATCGGCGGGGGGGGCAGGGGGCCCCGGACGCGGAGGCGAGTGAGTCCAAAATGGTCGACTAAACAGTTTAATCCTAGAATGGGCTTTTTACGTAAATATGATGGAAGCCGGCTGGGCCTCTTTATTTAGAGCATGTCGCGATCCACGACCACCACACACATACGAATGTCTCGCATCGCATCAGGTGTAAATGTGCTGCTAATCCAACAATAACATCGAGTCAAGGTGAGCAAACAAAATCAACACATCCCAGCTGAATGCTAACGTTGAAATTTTCAATTAAACATTGTTTCGCCTATTAATCTTCCATGTTTATTAATCAGACAGCCCCAATGCGACGACGGTAGCTGGACTAGCAGTGGACCGAGAGTCTCGCTTTTATGTCGTTGTTCCCTTGCGCAATGCGTCCCCGTAAAAAGCTGAAGCGCCATCATTGCCAAAGAGCCGTTCCGTTGTAGTACACGCGAAGAGCTGTAATACTAAAGTCGTTCGCATACTTTAAAGAAGCTCATAAAAGCTGTAAAGCCCAAGCCCTCTCCCTCTCTCTCTCCCTCGCGTGCTTTGTGCAAACAAACGCAACGAAATGCTCGTGATTCTCGTGGCCCGCAGAGCGTGTAATGTCACGTAGCACGCGCAGCCCAACAACCCAACCTTCCAAATGCTCAGTGACAAGTCGCCCTTCCCGGCGGCAGATTTTTCCCGCGTTCTCTCGATCCCGACCGGCTATCATCATAATCATCATCACAGCGACAAGCACCATCGTACAGCCATCATCATAATTATTGTTATTATTAGCGATATCAGCAACAGGGGATCGTTAGAAATTAGTATCTATTTCCGCATCGGAACTGGCTCCGGCCAAAGCACCAGCCCCAACCAAACGGGTCCCGCGATTTCATCGATCAAATTCGTCGTCGTCGTCGTCTCGCCTCGTTTCCCGCAGCTGATGGCGTTTTTTTTTTGCTTTTTGTTTCGTTGTCGTTGTTTGCTTCCATCTTTCTTCCCTGGTTGGAACGATAAAGATCCGGCCAAGAAACCTCCGTCCAGGCAGCCAGTCAGCCAGTTATCCACCCACGACCGACACGAGAGAGATCAAACGAGGGATCAGCTCCGGTGAGGTCGTTTGGGTTGTTGGTTTTTCCTCCATCTAATCTCTCGACAATTTTGTTTGCTTGAAGCTCTAGTGACAGGCTTATTAGCGAAGTGACATGGAGGGCCAACGCCGGGACCGTCAGAAAGTCAAATGAAACAATAAGAAATCATGGAATCATCTCGCTTTCCGGATCTCTTTCTGGAGCTCCGGTGCGCGCCGCGTGATCGTCGTGTACCGGCTGCGGCCACCACCACCAATTCCATTTCCGTTTTCCATGACGACGACCAGAGAGGGGGAATTGTCTTGTCGCTTTCGTCGTCGTCGTCGTCTTCGTCGTGGCCGTCCCGTGGGGAAAGTTCCTCCCAAAAATGCACCACAGGAATTGAAGTTAAACATCCTGGACCGATGATCAACCCCCCCACCAACCAGACCGGCTCTTGACCAGCGTCAAAATGAATTATGATTTCGTTTTCTATTGTGTGGACCGCGCGGGGGGTTTCTATGCGTCGTCCCGTGGGGGGCGGGAGAAGCTCTGAAACATGATTATCCAAATGAGCCCAAAACAGTCCGATACAACAACGGAGGAAACGGGCACACAGAGGATCACGGAGGATCGTTTGAGGTAAAAGTGCAAGTCTAGCTTCCCCCTTCCCCCACCCCCTCTCTGCCAGTAGCCAATGGAACGGTACCAACCTCCGGAAGTCACCATTAATCGAATGGAAGAGATGCTGCTGCTGCTGATGCTGAACGCTGTCACCATTCCACCAGACCAGGATGATTAACCGATTGTGTGTGTTTGTGTGTGTGTATGTGTCTGTGTTTGCTACTACTGACTCCTCCGAAGACGTCGCCTATGCCGGGATCGTACCCCATCTTCGATTTCTATTTAATTTTAAAGATTCCTTGACTTCTGTCACGGAAGGCGGCTTCCGCCAACGCAACGCATGCCATCGTTGCAGCTGCAGGCCACGGCGTGCCACAACGAGCAGCAGCAGCAGCACATCCACATGCCAGCAGCAGCATCGACTGCAGATCAATGATTAATGATTCGCAATGTGGCAACGAACGGCAAACCCTCGCCTAGTCGAGTCGCCTAGAGCGCAATGGTTATGCGCGCACTCGTCCTCGTCCGTCGCAAACTATTTTCCCGACACCGCATCTTGCGCTCGCGGTTGACGGACGGCACACAGATAACCCGAAACGCACACAGCCAGCCAGCCAGCCAGCCAGCACGGAGCGAGAGGTTCCACGGATGTAGGCAAATAACGGAAAGTGGACACGCCGCGAACCAGGAAAGGTGGTGCATGGTGGTGCATCCACATGTCGGCCACATGTATCCTGTTGCTAATCTAGATGTTATGTTGGGTATGTTTTTCAAACATCAATTCCTTGTAATGGCATCGGCAATAAAACGCAACGGGGGTTTCGGGCTTGCTCGCTTGTTGAAGTCCCCATCTTCGTCGTCGTCGTCGACGTTTCGGTTCGGTTCTGGCTTGCAAGCAAAAGTTTCGCTCCATCTTGTGGCAAATGCGAACCACCCCTCTCGCGAACTCGGATATAAAGAATCCTAATGCACACACACACACGCGCACACATACACACACTCGGTTACCATTCATGCCCCGGGAACACACAGTTGATGTTTGACGTTGAATTGCCCACAAAACATACTGTTAACGACGTTTGGAGCAACCAGCACGTGGAGCACGGCTGGTGTGGCCGTAATCAAGGCTCATAATGTGCTTTTTCATGTATCATGCATCATGCTTCTCCACTCCACCACCACCACACATGATGGTGCTGGCAATCAAACATGAAGGAAAACAAATAAGCTACCAGCAGCACCAGACCAGACACCACAAAACAACCGCGAAATGGTCTGCGCCTGGGTGTGTGTGTGTGTGTGTTTTGCAAGAGGACCACGGTCGCTCGTTGTTCACACTTATCCTAAACGACACGGAAGTACGGATTTAATGCCGCTGTTGCTGTTTCGGTTGCTGTTGCTGCTCGTCTGCTCAGAGCGAGCTTCTTCCGAAATTACAGTAATTGTGCTAAGTGAAAAATCGTCCGCAATGATTAATTCCATCCTCTCCCATCTTTCACCAAAGGAAGAGGGGGTTTTGGGGGCGCGAGATCCCGACACCCTGACACCGTAGCACACCTTCCTCTTCCTTCCTTTCTTCCTTCCTTCTTCTGCCTTCTGCAGCTCCG
The DNA here is from genome assembly GCF_943734745.1 of Anopheles darlingi. Lineage (NCBI taxonomy): Eukaryota > Metazoa > Arthropoda > Insecta > Diptera > Culicidae > Anopheles > Anopheles darlingi. Next base: position 4,130,302 of record NC_064874.1, on the reverse strand, counting down.
TGGAAAAACCTAACAACCCCAAAAACGATTCTTCACGCTATTGTATTCAAAAGGCCTGACCGACCAACCGACCGACCAACCGACCGGCCTGGTCTCTCGTTTGTCGAAATTTTAATTCCATTCGAAGCAGCAGCCTCATTTGGGATGAGCGGTGCACGAGCTCGCTTTTCTTAATTCAATTTTCACCTCACACCAGCCGCAACGCAAAACCACAAAGCCTAGAGCCGAGGTCGGTTGGTGGAAATTAGAAAAGATGCGAACGCAACAAACGGCGTGACTGAGCTGCTGCTGGCCCCCGGCGG
>NC_064874.1:4117500-4120000 GCF_943734745.1 Anopheles darlingi | reverse complement strand
CACTCACAAATTACGCGTTCGGTACCGACGACCAGAGAGAGAACACACGAACTGGCGTTTGCAAAAGTGGAAATTACTTCCCCACGTTACTACGATCCAGAATAGCTCCGTCGTGACCGCGTTGCTAGGGATTAAATGGGGTGTTGTTTATAACCGCGGATTAACTACTCTAGCGTGCAGGACATCATATTTAACTGTTCTTAATTAACTAAAGCTCATATAAATTCTAATAAAACGTGTGTCTACCTGTCTGTGTGTGTGTGTTTGTACAAACAGACATTCAAACCCGGAACCCTCGTTCGATCCCGTTATGTCTCACTTCATTTTCTGATCTGAAACAATTATCGAGATCCCGTCTAGCGAGATCATCGGAGCGAGATCAAAACAAGCAACGGGGTCCCCCTCCAATCCATCCAACCTTTAACAAGGGAAACCTTCCTCCACCCAAACAAGCACCCCTTCTTCCGCGAGTCCCATTCTGATTCGCATATCGCCGCGACACACGTTCGCGATCACGATGAAGATGTTCTCAGGGCCCCGATGACATGACGCTCGTTACGGTTTTTATGATCGGAGAACAAAACGGCCCGACCCGGACCTGGCATCGACATCTACATCACACAAGACAGGACGGGACTCTCCGTTTCGTGAGAATTCCCCCCAAACAACGACAACAACAACGCCGTACACGACAACCACGACGACAACGACGACGACGACTATGCAAAATCTGCGATTCACATCGCATCGAAGTTTGGAACGTCGTGGAAGAGGGCAGCCTTAGGGCAGGCCCCTCGTTCCCTCGCCGGCTCCGCGCCCCAAAAAGGTGTCAGCGAGTGCTTTCCAATGAGCCGGAGCCATTTGGCCTCCGGAGCGTGCCCGAGATTGAATTGCAAAATCTAATGTGCCTGAATGTCGTCGTCGCCGCCGTCGCCATCGTCGTTGTCGTTGTCGTTGTCTATTGTCTATTGCCGGCACAAGGAAGGCGCTTGTCCCCCCGCCGACGACCCAGAACTAGAATGCAGGAAGTTGGAACAATAGCATTGGCGGTGGCGCGACGACAGCATGCCATCCACCCACAACACGCCGGCTTGGGAGGTGGGTGGAGCCGCACGAGGCGGAAGCAAATGTCATTCAAAATGGCTTGTTTAACCTAGCCACAGAGCAGGAGGAGAGGAAGGATGAGGAGAGGCGGTGCCGTACCGAAAGAATCGATTAAAACGATGTGAACAAGATCATTATCGATCGCGCGACAGCGACCGCGACTGCGACCGCGATTTCGCCTTGGTGGGTCCTTCGTGGACTCCCTCACCCCCTCCTTCCTCCATCTCACCTCTGATTCCTATCGCGAAACACGCACACACACACACACACAAACAATCAGCGAACGTAACGCTGAAGGTAACGGGTCGCACCAATCGCACCAATAAATCATGTACTAATTTCAATCAAAACTCATTTCCCCGATGAGCCAGCATCTTTTCCTGTGCACCTCCCCGACCCTCCCTTTCCCTCCCGTGACAAACGCAAACAATCGATCATCGCAGCTAATTATCGAAAGCTGCTCGAGGGCGAGCGCGCGCGCACACGCCCGTCGTGGCCGCGTCGCCATCCTTTGACACGCTGGTCGTGGTGGCGCTGACGTTTTTTGTGCGTTTTGAATGGCGCGCGCATTTCAGGTGGAGGGGAAGGGGGGGGGGGTGGCAACGGCCATTGAGCGAATCAACTAAATCCGATTCACGCTGTCAGACCGCACCGGTTATTGATGAGTTAATAAAGATATATTTCTCGTTTGTTTTTCCTTTTTTTGGCCAAAAGCCAAACGAAAGGACGACGACGTGCGGCCACAATGACACGCCACGGATGCGTTGCGAAGAATACCAGTTTCGGTGGACCATCGATCGATCGCCGGAAAGCTAAGCCGCCAGCTGACGGATTGGAGCTCCGGTCGCTGCAAGAACTCTGCGCTGCGCTGCGCTGCACTTCGCTGCTGACGACGATAATCGCCAACGAATTAGCTCACTCGTCCTGACAAAAAGGGAATCACCGTCAGAGCGGCCTCGAAAACTCTCACACGCAGACAGAGACGGAGAGAGAGGATTACACCGTTTGCTTCGTTTTTACCACGACGGTCAAGAACCACTTGAACGGAGCGAACTCGTCAGCTAAGCACCCCTCGAAGGAGGTCTTGAGCTTCACACCAGGTCTCCACATCGCATCCTTCCTTGCTTCCTTCCTTCCGTTTCCGCGTGACAGCGCACCCCGTACGGCGCTGTGTCACACACACGCACACTCTGTACTCACCGTTCGACGCTCCTGTATGTTCCACGGTGACCGTGGTCTCTCCCTCTCTCTCTCTCTTTCAACGGGGCGAGGACGCATGAACAAATATTTATTTTGCAGAAACGATATCCATTCACCGCCATTATGCGTTATGCTTTTCGATTCGCACCCCCTTCCTTGGGTCCAACTCCACCTCGAAAAAAAAGCGAGAAGAAAA
>NC_064874.1:4102500-4107500 GCF_943734745.1 Anopheles darlingi | reverse complement strand
CGGGACCAGTGAGTGAACCAGATCGTCATCATAATTTCTCGCCCCAATGTATGGTCCAGCCTCCAGCCAGCGCCAACTGCGTCGATTGACGAACCGAACCCCGAAAAAACAACCAACCAACCAACGAACAAGAGAGCCAAGTAGAAAATGCTTGACAACCAACACCAGGCATAGTGCATTGCTACGAGTTTCGACCATTAAACACACTAATCCTTTTATGGGCGTTTTCAATTTAGCGCAAAAACGGGTGGCGCAAAATTTGGCCCAATTTTCGGTCGCACGGCTCTCCCCTCTTGTAGCCCACCTCAGGCGACTTCAATAATGCCCAAAAACCGATGCTGGTGATCGACGTTTTTGGCAAGATTTCGATTTTATCGCCAAATTGTCGCGATGTTCCGGGATGGATGTGTCAGCGGTTTTTGCAGGTAAAGGTCAGCAGACGGCAAACACTTCCCAGAGTGCACCAACCCTCTTTCTCTCTCTTTCTCACGCGGTAGTCTTCATTCATTTGCCGCGAAATGACCTACGGTAATTATGAATTCCATAAAAGCACAAACCGATCACGCCACCGATACGACACCTTGCCCGAGGTGAACTCAATTCGACGCCATTCTTTATCGAACCGAACGGTCACGGGACGAAATTAAGAAAGTGCCACCTTCCTGTCAGGTCAGCACACACAGCGCGCCCGGCGGTGCGGCTGTCGCATCGCGAAAGCTTTTCCTATCAACTCACAAGCGCGCCGCTGGTAATGTCTCGTAAAATAACACTTCATTAACAATTTACACCAGACCAGACCATTGGGCGGCAGCACATGGAAGGCAAGCAGCAAGTATTTTTGTATTTGTATTTGTATAGGCTCGGCGGCCACCGTTGGCTAAATGAGCCTCGCATTTACAAAGGGCTTAGTATATATAAAAAGGCTTTCAGGCGTGCTAACCTAGACCTCGTGTCTCCTAAACTAACTCATAAAATATAGTGATCTCGTACTGGTTAACAATATACACGGAGGACGTGACCGGATAACGGAAATAACGTGAAGTAATTTAAATGCGTCAAGACGGAATAACGTGTTCTTTATAAACAGGGTCAGTGGGGTATGCAAGGTTAGTCGAATATTTGAAATACATAAATAAGTAAATAAATAAATAATATGAGTGCGGTACGAAAATTAAAAACAAGAACAGAGATAAATAAATTAGAAAAATAAATAAATAAATATATGAAATAACTAAAAACCAAAAACATAAAAAGCAGAAATGAATATAAAGTACGAATAACACAGATTTGAGACCACTAAACTAAACCAAGCCGATCCTTGAACGTAGAGATAGATATTTGGAAGTCGAACACTGAGGACACTTCATTAAAACTACGCGCCATCGCCGTCATGGGTTCATATGTTGAATAGAGGCTCTTAGCTCGTGGAAGAGCGAGAGCGTAGCGGTGCCGCGAGGTTAGGCGCGGTATGGATAGGTTTACTTTCTGGCGCAGGGCCGGCGCGTCCATCTTTCCTAGTAGTAGTTCCGCTACGAACACTGCCTGTTGATTCCTGCGACGGATTTGGAGGCTTTCTAGCCCTAACATCTGGCATCGGACCTTGTATGGCGGTAGAGGGTCTGTGGTTTTCCATGGGAGCTTCCTGATAGCATACCGAGTGAACCTTTTCTGGATGGCTTCAATGCTCGAAATCCAGCAGTCGTGGTACGGGGTCCAGACTACTGAGCAGTATTCCAGTATCGGGCGTACCAGAGCGCAATACAGATTACGGACGCACATGGGGTCATCGAACTCACGAGTTAGTCGGTATAGTAGTCCTGACGTTTTGTTAGCCTTACTAAGTATGTCAATATAATGCGACGTAAAGGACATCCTGCTGTCAATCGTGACTCCTAGATCCCTCACTGAATCCACACGCCTGATAGCTGAGTCGCCTAACTGGTAGTTGAATCGTATGGGACGGCTCGCTCGTGATAGCGTCAGGACAGCACATTTATCGATACACAGTGTAAGACTATTGTTGATGCACCATACATTGAACACGGATAGGGCCTTTTGAAGATGCTGGCAGTTAGAGACATTAGACACACGCATGAACAGCTTGAGGTCATCGGCGTAGAGTAGGAAACAATCGGACGGTAGGACTAGGGAGACGTCGTTGACATAGACGAGGAATAATAACGGGCCCAATGTGCTGCCTTGAGGCACACCCGTCATGCTTTCAAACGGATCAGAGAGGGCCTGACCAACCTTGACCCGGTAACGTCTCCCTTTGACGAATGATCGGATCCAAGAGGTGATTGCACTTGAAAGTCCCAGTCTTTGCAATTTCGCGAGCAACATATCGTGAGATACGCTGTCGAAGGCGGCTTTCAGGTCAGTGTATATGCAATCGACCTGGCCCCCACTGCCTAGACTGGTCATACCTTGCGATACAAATTCCACCAAATTTGTTGCCGTAGACCGCGCGGGCAGGAATCCGTGTTGTGCATTACAAAGGTAATGTTTACTGGCGCGAAGGAGACTTCTGTGTAACACAATTTCGGCCAGTTTGGCACAGGCACACAGTGACGTTATCCCCCGGTAATTTGACGCGAGGTGTTTGTCGCCTTTTTTCCATAGCGGGACCATCACCGAGGTTTTCCAGATATCTGGAACTTGAGATTGTATGAATGATAACTGAATAAGCCGGGTGAGATGTGGAGTCAACGAAGGACACCATTTCAGGACCGCAGCTGGGATCCCGTCGGGCCCACTGCTGTAACTGGACTTAAGTTTTATCAGGGCCATGTTGATAGTCCGCAAGTCAACCTCAATCGGTGGCAGCGTCATGACGTCTTGTGGAGTCAGCTTTACGGTGTTCTCGATATCAAGCAAAGGAGTATCGACCGCAAAGATCTCGCGGAACCGTGCGGCGAAGGCTTCTGCTTTTTTATCGTCGGTGGAAGCCCACGAGCCATTGTGGAAAATATCACAAGGCTTCTCTCTGGAGCGGCGTCTGGAGTTGAGGAAGTTCCAGAAGGCATTTGGATTCCGGGTGAGGTTCCCCTGCATGCGTCTAATATAGCGGTGATACAGTAGCCGATTAAGAGCCCGATAGGACCTGCAGGCAAGGTTTAAACTTGAGCGGTTGATGGGAGTGTAGTGTCTCCGAAGAAGTTTACTTGCGCTGTTCTTGCGATTTTTCAGCGCTGCGAGTGCCCGGTTGGCCCAAGGTGGGGAACGACGGCGTTTGAAGCGGGGCACAGAGGCATTCAATGTGTCAGTTACGATTTTGTTGAATTCTATCACTGCATCATCCACGGTAATGTCTGGGACATACAGAAAACTCCAATCAACACAAGAAAACAGGTTGTCCAGCAGTTCATAGTTTGCGCGCCTGAAGTTAAGACCCGGCGGTGGTTGGTCTGTGATACAGTGTTTGGCATTGTGTCTAGTGATATTGATTATAGCTGAAAGCACTGGGTGATGTGTATCGATGGGTACTAGTGCATCAGGTGCATTGGACAGGGTCACAATACGCACCAGGTTCTTGCTGCACAATACTAAATCGAGAATGTGACCTGTGTTGTTTTTCACGTTGTTCAACTGCGATAGCCCGTGGAAGTTAAGGCAATCTATGAACCGTTGGGCAGCCTGTGTCAGCGGTCTATTTCCATCGCGGGCCAACAAACGCTCAGCTTGCACGCCGTTACCAAGTGCAGATATAGGCAGACTCGGGTTTGTAGCCCAAGGAATGCTAGGTTGATTGAAGTCACCCAAAATCATCAGCTGATCTCTATCAGACATGTGAGAGATAATCTCATAGACTGCCTCATCAACGTAACTCATCGTGGATGGTAGTGAGCTGAGTGACGGTGGAAGGTAGATAGCGCCTATAACAAGCCAGAGAGAGTGCAATTTAATCCGAGCCCAGCAGTGTTCCAAACAAGCGAGATTCGAATTGACTGGTGCGGAAGGGAGACGGATGGATACAGCTATCAGGACACCGCCGCCCCGCGTGCATACGCTATTGTTGCCGTTTCGGTCGCACCGGTAGACTGTATACTGGTCACCGAATGCCAAGGCAGAGGGAATGGTGTCATCCAGCCAGGTCTCCGTCAAGACTATGACATCGTAATCACACTCCGTGACTGCCAGATAGAATTCTTGTAGCTTGGTGCGTAGTCCGCGCACGTTTTGGTAATAGACGGATAGGGAGGTGTCGTTGCTGTCGTTGTCATAAGTGCATCCCGAAGAAGCGTGAAAAAAAGTGAAGTTGTCCAAGGCCGTCGATGCAGAACTCGCGGTCGGTAGACGACACGGGAGTAGACGTGACGAAACGGGTTGAGGCGTGGTGTTATTGGTGATGCTATTGGTGTTCCGGTCGCTGCCGAAAAAATCGATCTAGTGTGGGTTGGTGACATCTATTGCGTTTGCTGCCAATGTTACAGGAAAGATGTTGAGGCGCATCGACTATAGTGGAATTGGCATTGTTTTCATTATTTCCTAGAGATCCGTCGAGCGTTCTGTAGGCAGCATCTGCCACGTGGGAACGAGCCCCCGGGGAACGTCTTGGTGAGGATGGATGCGTTGGTGCCCGATCTATTTTAATAAACTCACGCACACCTAGACCAACCGGCCAGGTGCTGGCAGTGAGCGCTTTCACACGGCAGGCCTCAGGAATTCTCACTTTGAACGACAGAGAGCGAACGTTATCGGCCCTGACTCCTTTGCGCAATAAACCAAATGCCATGACGTCATCCGTTGTCAAGCAACGCTGCGCCAGCTTAATGACCTGATCAACGGAGGTAGCATTGCCAAAGTGCGATAAATGGATCCAAAATCTGTCGACGCGGACTACAGGAGGAGCCACAGTCACAATCGGCGATGTTTGACTGTTGGTACCGATCAGAGCGGCCGGCAACGATGATAAACGTGCGACGCTAGCATGTGACTTGGCAGCACGATCATTTGGGCTGTTCGAAACTATTGATGGATCGGTGTCCAAAACTCGTCGT
>NC_064874.1:4092500-4095000 GCF_943734745.1 Anopheles darlingi | reverse complement strand
AAATTATTTTAAATCGATATTACACGTCTTTAGCCACACTGCACTCCCTCCCCATACCAGCTAATTTCGGGTGGCTATCGATCGATCGAACTCCCGCTCGAGCCCGAGCTTCAGCCCCCTTGCTACGGTCAATCGATAATCGATTTTTTCGCACAATGTTTTCTTCCTCCTCGTCGTCGTGTTTCATTCCCTTGCAGGCGAGCTGTGCAGGCAGGATAGCCACTTATTAAGTCATTACGGTGGCTGGTGGTGATCGCGGACCGGCGCGCAGCCCGGGTCACCACGCCGAAAACCGTAACCGAAATCGGATCCAGATGCATCCCAAGATGCCACAAGATACGGCGCCACGAGCGCAACGGTCGGGGAAATGGCCGGTGCCAGTGCCAGTGCTTAGAGCGAACACATTTAGCAGGTCCGTCGAGCGGACTCGAGTCGCACCGCCGGACCGCCGGGCGCACTTACTTGCACCCGAGATGATGATGATCATCCGGCCCTTGAGCGAAACGCCCTACGGGTGATGAACAACCGACGACGCCGTTGACGATGACGACGATGACCTGCTAACACTCGTTCCCTTTCAGTCCTTGGCCCTCCCTGCTTCAAAACGGCGTCGAAAATACTTAAAATATTCACAAAATCGACGCTCGCGGCCGCAGCCTAAGAAGCCGTCCATCCCCTTCCCCGCCTTACCGTTTTCATGCTACGTACGCTCGCACTTAATCAAAGGTTACATGAAACCAGACGATGTTTGATTATATGTTGGTGTGGTGAAGCCCCCTCGACAGGCCAGCCGCCAGAGCCAGAGCGAGAGGAGCGGCGTTGGAGAAGAAGAGGGCGGTCTCGCTGGAGGATGTTGTGTTGCGGTGTGTTTTCGGGGTGCATGAAGAGGTCCTATGCGTTGGGGGATGTAAATGTTATTTCTTTTCTGCCGCGGCCACTACTCATAGAGGCCGCATGAACTACGATGCAGCAGCAGCAGCAACAGCAGCACTCGATGCCAGTAATTAGTGTAATGATGTTGGTTTTATGCAAATAAATGGCTCGTCTGATGCGACCGACCTTGGGAACCGTAGCGGCCACGGGCACTGCCGGTCTACCGCTGGAACCGACATCTGGAACAACCGACAAAGCATACTACTAAATACCGATTCAATCCACCATCTTCCGCCCGTTAACTGTACCATCTTGCCATTAGGTATTATGGACATCAATCAACTATGGTGGTGGTGAGGGTGGTGGTGATGGGTCTGGTGGTTGATGATTGTTTGGCAAATTACGCCGGATCAATGCAAGCGAACTGCGGGTGGAATCGGGCCCCGAGTCCTTCATTCCAGGCACCCGCAATCGCGATCGTGATAAGTTCATTAGCTTGGGAGCGATTCGCGGTCGGCAGCTTTGCACCCACTTACACCCACTTCCATCGGCCACACACACACACACACACACGCTCGCAGCATGAGGTGCGGGAGACAGAGAATTTGTCAAATATTTTGTCGAGCCGTCAACGCGCTATCAGTGTACACCAATCGTACCCACTCTTGTGTGCTGTCCAGCCGACAGCGAAATCCTGTCCACCACCGAGGGTGCTTTAGCACCCCCTTTCTCCCTTCCTCCCTCTCTTCCCCATGCTACGATCACAGTAATCGCGGCAGCAAACGAAGCAGCAGCAGCAGCAGCTGTTGCAGTTGCAGTTGATGATCGATGATCACCATAAAAGGTGCGCGCTCGCACACACGCACGCACTCACTGGCAAAACCGGGCCAGAACGATCCTGCAGATTAATGGTGCGGTGCGGTGCTCGAAAGCGCACACAGAACGCCGGCGATCGACAGAAGTCAAGTATGATCGATCGAACGATCCAGGGGAGGAGCAGGGGTGGAGGGGGTTGGTTGATCGTGCGGCACTCGACCACTCGAGCCGACTGATCGCCAATCGACAAATCTTCACCGCTGGCGGCGGCTCGATCAACACAGTCTGTTCCCTTTTGCGAATCGCGAGATCGATCGCCAGCGCGACCAATCCGTGCCAGGGGTCGGCACCAGAAGGGGATGGGGTGGGGGGGAGGGCATCTAATCGATTACGCGCCCCATGTGTGTGTGTGTGCCTGGGATTCGAGCACGGTCTGACTCACTGACTCCCTTCTCGGCACCGAAAAGTGCTCGCTGGCTGACAATAGTATGTCAAGTGGATTCCCTACTACTACTAGCACCCCTCCGGGGGGGGTGGTAAGTACCACTCGACACTCTAAGGCTGTCGGCTTCGCCAAACACCCATCACAGGCGAGTGTGACGAGTTGTGGTCGAGAGGGTGGTTCAGAATGGTTTTGACAGGTTGCGAGGTCCAGCCCCCGGTCGCCATCGACGTCGTCGTCATCTTCGTTGGTGGTCCTGGTCCTCGTCGTCGTCATCGTCCACCTCCACAGCCAAATCGGTGGCGCACCGATGCACGACTTCACTCAAGTGTCACCAGACCTTTGACACTCCGTGCAGGCTCTTCGTCG
>NC_064874.1:4082500-4087500 GCF_943734745.1 Anopheles darlingi | reverse complement strand
AATCCCAGTGACGAGGAGTGGCAGACGAAGAGAGCATCGGCAACAGGCTGGCATCATAAGATGTACCGTTGTGTAGAGGCGCAAAAAGAGAAAAGATAACTCACGTGACAATAAGAGATTAACGCTGCGGTGGTGGTGCTCCTGCTGCTGCTGCCCACCAAACACCAACTGTGATCGCGAGGTAACATTCGGATCTAAGCTCCCGATAGCGACGCACAGCATCCCCATCCCCTCCCTCGGCAAGTGGATCAAAGTGTAAGTGTAACCAGCATGCATTCCGCCCTCGATGCACGATCAAAATAAAGTCGTTCGATAGTATCTATCTCCCTCCCCCCCCCCCGCTAAACCTAGTCCTCATGCCCACACTTTCTCTCTTTCGTCTCATGTCCTGTGTGCACCATTTTCCAATTTGATAACACCCGGCTGATTACTTCTGCTGCTCACCCTTACCCTTACCCGCGGCAAACATAACGAGCTGCACGAGCACGAACTCAGCGGAGCAAAAAAAAAACACCACCACCCTTAGTCACCCTCGCGCACCCTTCTCGCGCAATCAAACTATCACTCAATACGCGGGTCCCCCGGGCCGGACACAAAGCGGAAGCGGCACTCCCGGTTGGACTCTACCGACACTTTCCTCACCCCGTGTTTTCCTCCTCGGCACAACTCGGCCTATCGAAGGTCAATTGATCGGTGCGCGCGACCGCAAAAATTGGAACCCAAGATCAAAACAAAGAAAGGTCTTTACCTTTTCGATTAACCTTCACGTTAACCCGCACGATGTTCGCGCGATGGAAGAGGAGGAGAAGGCGATTGAGGGAGGGGTCCATTTCACCACGAGCTGCACTCCCTCGCACGCCGAACCATAAGATTGAATCGGGAGCGATCGAGCCCGGGGCATGTTCCGCTGGCGCTCAATTAACTAGACCAACACTAGATCGGGGATTAGGTTGCCAAATTAAACGAATTTTCTGGCCACAACATCACCATGACACACACACACACACACACACATACACACACTCTTGCTGCCGCGGAAGGAGGAAGTCGGGTGCGGAGGTTGATGATCAACGGTCAGCGGCGGTCCAGTGACGGTCAGCAACTTCGAATAATGGAGGTTATTATTCCAGCGCGATTGGCAGTTATTATTATTGCTCTTCTTGTTGTTGGTGTTGTTGTTGTTCCGCTCGGATTTCCTTCGCACCCCCTGCAACGACGACGACGACGACAAAAGGCCATCCCGAACCAGGGTCCGAAGAAGTGATATTAGAGGGTTTGGTCTTGGCCAGACCGAGGGATACACCGACGATTCCCGGTCATCCTCCCGGGGGCCACTTTCTTTTCCTTCGTCACCGCACGCCCAGCGACCATAACCTCAAACAACCGAGCGCGTGACCGCGTCGCTCCATACGTCGTGCGTGTATCCGTTTTTTTGGGGTTCGGGGTTCGGATTCCCGGATTTTTTTTGTTGTTGTTGTTTGTTAGGAATGCCCCGAGGGAGGGTCTGCCGTCGGTTTAAGATTATGTTCAATTTTGACAGGAAAATGTAATGGCTCCTCCCCAGTGCCACCTCGATACCCCCTGCTGAGGGTGCCACCGCCACTACCACTACTACTACTACTACTACTTTCGAACCATGACCAAGCTAGAAAGCCGCACTCCTCCTCCTCCTCCTACCATCCAATTTGCCCTTTTGCTCAGCAATGTAATTCAAGTAATCAATCCGTGTCTTGGAAGATTGGTTCACCTACCCCCACCGACACCTTTTTTTTGCCTTTATCTCGATGACAAACAGTTCGCTCGTCGTTCCACTCTTTAGGTCGCTCGGTCGTTGATGTGTCCCGGGCGTGACATTCGTATGCTGGCATAAGCAGCTTGTCGCGCGATAAGGACGAAGACGAGAAGGAAACGCAGAAGGGGGGAGAGGGGTTGGTTTATCTGCCGGGCACGTAAAATCCTTGACAGGGAACGCTTACCGGAATCCACGCGAAAAGACCAAAGCCGCTCGTCCCGACATTATCGCGTAATTATCGGAACACGACCTGGCGTGAAACTGGGTGACCAGGAACCAAGAAAAGGAACGAAACGGTAGACCGCGTCCACGCGCACCGCTTCATGCAATTGCCGCACCCAGAAATGTCGTTTGAAAAGAAGAAATAGTAGTCAAGGATGATCGCATTCGTCAAGGAGAGCAACCGACAAGCAGACGAGGAATCCTTTTTGCCTCCTTTGTTTTGTGTCCCGCCGTCGGTGACTTGGCGTCGACATCCCGAAAAGGGGGGTTCTAGGAAGCACGGGAAGCATGTCGTGCCATCGTAGCCTACTTCTTGCACCGAGCAGTGTGTCATGCGCATGTGTGTTGTGGCCTTGCACCGAAGAACTTGTTCGTCGCGTCCGTAGAAATCGAAATAAACTCCTGCTGCAAGAGCGGAAGAGTGGAACGAAAAGGAAGTAGCAGCAGTAGCAGTAGCAGCAGCAGCAGCAGCACCAGCAGAAGCGGAGGAAGAAGTTGCTAAGCGGAACTAGTTCAACGAGTTCTCGCGAGACCGGCTCACCGCCATCGATTACAGCCCTCCCTTTGCGCTCATTTTCACCGCCAGTGCGAGCGAAACGTACATGCCAGGTTACCGGGACGCGGCACTTAATTTCACTGTTGGTCGTGCTCCATCTCGAGGACCTTGAGGCGTATGCACATGCACACACACACACTTGCGATAGAGGATGCTGTAAACAACCAATTTACAACCCATTCCAGTGCAGCGGATTAGGCACTCGACGACTGCCGATGCCGCCGCCACCGCCGCCGGTACCATATTGGTCTAATCTAAATCGTTCGCCTTCACCAACAGCGGCCACGGTCGCGATGCAGTTTTGCATTTAATTTGCTCCATTCCCGGTTTGATACGCTTTATGGCGACCCCGGTCGTGTGTCTGTGTGGGTTGCTTTATGGCTTGCTGTGATGCCCCGCGGAAACGCACTTGTCATATGCGGCTATGCGTTTACATTACCGGATTAACCGAACCGAGAGGGGTCGATGGTTGCTTCGTTTATTTTGTAATAAAATGTACCACGCTCGTGGTGCCCACTGACTGACACAGTTTCCAGGGAATCTGGGGGTGGGAAGGTGTTGATTTTCTTTTGCATTTCCCTTAGTTCCGCGCCATGCCTCCCCTGGGCGGGGCGGTTCGGGAATCGAAACAAAAAACTTCCATTTTTAAGCGACGAACCTCCCCATTTCGCTGTCTCTAGTCTATCAAACAACAGTAAAAAAACACACACACACACGCGTGCGAGCCTTATGCTTGTACCCGTGCTCTTCGTTGCCGTTCCACGACAATGGCGGTTCGCCAAAAAGTCTCGCCACCTAGTGGGTGGGTGGATCCGAGAACAAAACAACGCACACAAAAAAGCCCACAAAACGCGATGACGCGCCTCGCCTGGAACTGGGCCGGAGGCACACTGACACACTCACGACGACGACGACGACGAGGATGATGGGGGAGAGAGACTGTATGAAAACTCTGAAAAGCCCGTCCGCGGCTTGCGGTCTCTCCAGGCGGGGGGTTCGTCGCCATCCCGTCATCGTCGCACATGCCTTCCAATCATCTCATGGGGAGAGGGGGAAGGGCGCAGGAGTCGAGAGGATTGGAGGTGAGCGACATAGATCGATGACGGAGCGATATTGCCGGGCTTTGAAATTTAAGCCACGAATTCTTCAATCATCCCCCGCCAAAAAACTCCGCTCAACCCCCTTTCGGACAACGGTGACCCCCGAGAGTGTATGTGTGTGTGTGTGTGCGGTTGGGGTGTTGTGGCCGTTCACAAGAGGCGATCCCACTTCCCAGGAGGGCGGACAACCTCCCGACAACTCCTCCAAAAACTCTCTCTGTCACTCTATCTTTCTCTCTCGCTCTCGTACTCCACATTCCGCACCCTCATCCCCGAATGGTGGGGTGGTGCTGCTGCTGCTGCGTTTATGATCTCAACGCCGCTTAATTTCACCCAAATGAGTGCCCTCCGGGGGCCCCACGAGGGGACTGAGGGTCTCGGGCCGCGGGAGGCACCCCCCCCCCCTCCCCTTTTTCCGGCCATTCATCCGTCCGTCCGTCCACCGGGCCCATCCTTCACGAAAGACACGGCCACTTCACTCTCTCGCGCGCACCCTGAGACTCTCGAAGCTTATCACACGGACTTGATCTATTTCCTTCATCTTCGTCTCCACTTCCTCCCATCCCCCTACATTCCTCCTCCAACCGTTCCGTTTCGTGCGACGACGACGACGACGACGACTACTGTCAGAAGCAGTGGCAGAGGCAACGAGGCCGGCTACCACTCCCACTCAGCCACTCTTGGCGCACCACAGACCACGGAGCTTACGGGAGCAGATAGCAGAGGCGCAGAAGCACCAGCAGCACCAGCAGCAGCAGCCAAGCAGTTGGCACGCAATTAAACTCGTGCAGCCGCTCGAGTGCTGCTCATTCCCAATGCTCATTTCCATTTTCATGGTTTTAGATCATCGAAAGCACCAGCATACCAGCGGGCCGGGTACGGTGTGTTGGGCCGGTGCCGTCGCCGAGCAAAAGATGAAATGTACCTTGTCACGCTGCGAACCGACCGACCGACCCACTGAGGACTGCGAGTCAAATCATGCGGCCTAGTAGTAGGCCCCCAGTGGACGGAAGCAATTGGCCATTGCGACCTATAGGGTCTCGACATTAAACTTACCGACAACACAACAACCACAACAACAACAACCAGTAGCAGCAGCAACAGTCTTCGGTATGTGAGGGTGCGTAGTTGCAGACACTGCCAGGTGCGCGCCCCTGGTGCGTGCCAAAACTCCAGGTCACACGCACCTTTCTCGTACTCGAAACTAATTAAGATTCTTGGAGCACTGGAAAGGGGAAGTGGGTACAAAACAAGCGCCTGGGCCTGAACCTGGGCCTGGGCTTGGGCCTGGGCCCGGGGAGCATCAAGACCCCCTGCAGCAAATGGCTTT
>NC_064874.1:4060000-4077500 GCF_943734745.1 Anopheles darlingi | reverse complement strand
GCGAAGCAACATAATTACCCTGTTCATGGCATCGCATCATGAGCAGCTCAGTGTGATCACCGGACCATGGACCATTCGCCAAGACCAAGAAAAGCTCCCAAATGGAGGAAGGTGAAAGGGAGAGGGGTGGTGGAAGGTTCCTGAGGTGCGCGAAAATCCACAAATTTGGCAAGTGCTTTTAGCGTTGCGTCTGCGCCATGATGACACTTTTGCTTAATTCTATCATTTCCATTAGGCAGAGCGCGGCCAAAGGCACTTAAAACGGGCCACTCTCGAGGCACCGTTTGCCCTGATCCATCCATCCATCCATCCATCCATCCAATGCCCGATTACCATCTACCATCGCCCCACTGTTCGCGCCGGTCCCGTGGCTCGCCGCTGGAAAATGATACAGCCACAATGAGACGGACAGCCGGAGATCGCGCGAGACACGCTGCTTTTGGGGTGACAATTATGCAGATGGATAAGACGATTTTCATATAATCACCCGTGTGACGGTGAGAAAGTGCGTTGGTGCTGCCGGTGCTGGTGCCATTTTCCATTCCATGCTCATCCATGATGATTGGCCACAAAAAAAAAACGGCGCTCTTCCAGCTGTGGCGCAAACGGTTAACCCGGCCCTGCTGTTGGACCAAATTGGCGAACCGCACACTCACTTGGCAACCTCCCGCTGGACGGGTTAATTCTACAAAAACTTTTGCCCAAATTGTCACTCGAGCTAGCGGTACACGCAGAGAGAGAGAGAGCGAGAGAGAGAGAGAGAAAGAAAGAGCGAGCACACGCACTCGACTCGTTTCTTCTTAAGCGGATCCTTTTGGCTTTAACCCCCGGAATATCGTGTCGTGCCAAGTGATGACGCGTTCTCTGTTTCGCTCCCTCGTACGCAGCTTTATCATGCACCAACGGGGTCCGTGGTCTTATCGTACATTGGCACTGACGTCGTCGTCGCCGTGGTCGTCGTTGTTGCACGCACAGTACGCGAATGCAGTCCCGCGGGAATGCATTAAAACCTCGCCGTCATCGTCATCGCGGGTCGATGTGGTCCCAAGGCCCGTTCCCGTGACAGTAATGACCAGTAAACATTACCATTTTATTCCCACCCGTCAAAATTAATCTCCGGATCAGGCAAACGGGGACACACGAAGCCCCGGTCATCGATTTTCGGCGATGATTTGGGCGCTCCACGCTCCGTGGCGTTCGCGCGATCGCCCGATGAAGGCAGAATGGCCACTAAACGCACCAACGCACGATGCACCGATGCACTCACGGACACGGGAGGTGAGGTGCAGCGGACAGCACCAATTCCAATCCACCCTATAGTCAGCCAGTGAGCCCGCGCCATCCGTGTGCGATCGTCAAATTCATTAAGACTGCGGAGAGTGCGGAAATCCAAAATGTGCGTCGAAGAGCGGCCACGAAATGGGGGATGTCATTCAAAGCTTAACGAAGTGGCAAGATCAACGAACGGTGGTGTTGATGATTTGATTGCCGATCGCTGCGCTGCATTGTGCGCATTGCATTGACCGCTGGCCGGTGGCCGGTGGCCGATCTTGCAAACCTGTTGTAACCACCACCGCGCACCGGTTACCGCGCGCCATTTGTGGTCACTTGATTCTGGGCCAATCTGATAAAATTAAGCAAATGGTTAAATTAGGCGAAGGCCACATCCATGCTCCAATCTTGCGATCGTTTCCCCGTTTTCCGAACCAAAACATGAACCAGCATCCAGCGAAGAGTGCACTCCAGTGTGCCATCGCGTGTATGTGTGTGCTGTTTGGTTTGTTGATTCGCACAAAATAATTACCCTTAATCCTACAATCAAAACCAGAGTTTTAATGCGTCGACGACGACAACGACGAACGACGGCGCAGAGCTTGATAGCTCAATAGGGCAGCCAGTGTGTAGTGTGGTATGGGGACGGCAAGGGACGGCACCGCGACGTACTTTTCCCGGGAGCCGTGTCCAAGTGCTTTTAATTAACTTTGAAAACTGAAAGAGAAGGAATAACAAAAAAAAGGCGAACAAAACGGAATGCGCCCGGTAAACTCTCCTCTTTTGACAACTCTCGCGTTCCTTCTGTTTATGGCATCGAGCTCCATCTCTCGGAGAGGTGTGTGTGTGTGTGTGCTTTAAGAAGATGTCACTTGAATACGTCTACTGCTGCTTGCTGCTGGTTGCTGGGTACATTCATCATTTGAATGCCACCGCGAAGACATTTACAATCCAAGAAGGCGTAGCATGCCGCTACCGTAATTACTTGGCTGACTGGCTGACTGGCTAGCTGGCATGGCATGGCATGCTATGAGGCTACTGAAGGCGGTGACAACAGCACTCGACATCACATCTCTTCACCTCTTTGGTAGCGGCACTTTTTCAATGAAAGTAATCATTGTTTTACGATCGATAATTGCTCCTCCACCTTCCCTGCTCCACGCGCGTCTCCTCCTTCCTTCTCACTTCTTGTCCCCATCCGTTGCACTCATCTCTGGTAGGCGCTGAAGGGGCGCTGTCTGTGGTGTGTCGAGGCGTGATGGACAAACATGGCAGCCCATTTGCAGCCCACAAATGGCTTCCAACTTGATGGCTGACGATGCGATGCGATGCAAAGAAAGCAAACGTAACCGTTCGCTATAAAACGTAAAATACTAATAAACAATAATAGACGACGACGTAGAAGATGACGATGAGGACGATGAGGACGACGACGACGACAGTGAAGAGGAGCCATCTAGCGACCATCTTTGCGGTGCTAGATGACATCTAACAAATGATGTGTAAATTATCATCGTATAAAACATTTATTATGCCAACTAACGACATTCGCTGTGGCCGTTAAGCACAGGCCTTCCCCTTGTCCTTTTCTTTTTCCCTTGTGATCGTGTGATGAGGAGGACAATTTGAGGTGCCACCCCAGGTGCCTCGTCAATTATGCTCCACGCGGTAACACTAATCTTATTTGTGCGTTCCCCTCTCTTTCTCTCTCTCTCTCTCTGTCCTTCTTTAGACCACTTCCCCCACTTGACCGAACTATGCTAACGGATCCGAAGCTGCGTACCGCGCTGACGGGGCTACCCAGCCCCAGCCCGGAAACCATCATCAAGCGAGAACCGCTGCTCGACTCACCGCTCGATACCGGCATCAACCGACCGGACCTAGACGATCGTCTCCGGTTGCCACATTGCACCGATGGTCTGGTGCTCGGTTGCGAGCCGGGCGGCGGAGGCGTAGGAGTGCGTTCAGCGTTGCACTTCACCGGAGGACAGCTACCACTGCCGGTGACGGTTCCCCCGCTCCAGAACAAGCAGCCCCTGCAAGGATTCGACCAGGTATGCCCGCCAGCAAGATTGTAGAAATTGGATCTTCGTCCGCCGGGATCAGAGAGAAAGATCCGGCTGTTAAATTGTTGCCCCCCTTGTCTGTGCATGCATGCGTGTATGTGTGTGTTTATGGGCCAACGAGTCCCGGCGGATCACCTACGCCGACGCCACCGATGTGACCTCAATACCGCGCAGGAGCTGGGAGTTGCCACCGAAGAAGCGGTTCGCGAAAACATAAAACTTGAATGATTTATCGGCATTTCCACCGACTGACTGAGGAGGGTCTGACTGGTTGTTTATGGTTGCGAGTATCATAAAAAAGTGAAACCGGAGACTCGTTATAGGGCAGCCGGGTCGATGGTCGATTCGCCTTTGACGCCTTCTGCCAACTCCTGCTCCATGCTCCGAGGGATTAAAGGAACCGTTTCTGATCTCCACTTCTTGTTCTCTCTCTCTCGCTCTCTCTCTCTTCTCTCTACACAGATATGGGGACCGGCGCGTACCGACATGAGGGACCGGTTGCAGGCGTCCGTCAGTGGCATGAGTCACTATTGGCCACCGTACGATAGTGAGCCGGCGGCAGCGGTCACATCAGCCTCCAGCACCGCAGCTGTAGTGGATCCTCCGCAAGACATGGCGACAGCCGACGGTCACATCTACACCCTGACCGTGCTGCACGAATCCCCGGAACACGGCATCGTCTGGCCTGACCAAAATGCCCTGGACTCCCCGGTTCCGCTGGCTCCGGACATTGTCGATTCGAGCGCAGGATACGAGCCGTCGGCTGTGGTCGATTGTTTCAACTTTGATGGGACGGGCTACGATTTGGGCGATTACTATGCGGCCACTACTACCACCAGCAAACCACAAGTACAATCGTCATCGCATCACCAGCAACAACAACAACAACAGAATGGCTCCTCACCCTCCTCGCTCTCAGCCCAGCAACATCAACCTGCGTCAGCCATCAGCTTGCACAGTACAGTTGAGGGACTCCTGAACGAGATACAGCTGACCAGCTTCTCCGATCAGTCCGTAACGAGCCACAGCAACAACAGCAACAACAATAACAACAACAGTTTGTACAATGAACCGTCGTCGTATCTGTACGACAACTTTGCCGTACCCGATAGTTCCTCCTCGAGCCATCATCACAATCATCATCAACAACAGCACCAACAACACAACCACCAACAACACAACCACCATCAACAGCCTCTGCTGCCATCGATTTCGACGGTGTCGCTGGATCCGATGCCGATGTCCTGCGGAAGTGACGCCAAGCTGGACACGAACAACAATAGCTGCTCGCTTGGTGAGCTTACCTCACTGCCCCCTGCCACTGCCCCTCAGCCCAGCTCTAGCTCTAGTAGCAGCTCTAGCAGCAGCTCCAGTAGCAGCTCAAGTAGCAGCTCCAGCAGCAGCAGCAGTAGCAGTAGCAGCAGTTCCAGCTCGAGCGATTCCGTAAATGGTGGTGCCGGTGCCGGCGGTGGTCAGAAACGTGGCCGATCGCTGCACTACTGTTCGATCTGCTCGAAAGCCTTCAAGGATAAGTATTCGGTGAATGTGCACGTGCGGGTGCACACGGGCGAGAAACCGTTCTCGTGCTATCTCTGCGGGAAGAGCTTCCGGCAGAAGGCACATCTCGAGAAGCACTACCAGACGCACCTACACCAGAAGAATCTCACCAAGCGGCCAAAGGCGGCCAAGGGAGCGGCGAAGCAGCAGGAATCGCAACAGCCACCTCCACCACCACCAACAGCGAACCATCACCAGCAGGAACAGCAGAACCACCATCACCAGCACCACCATCATCAGCAACTGCAGATGGAGGCAGCCGATCAGCAGCAACAGCAGCAACAGGCTTTACTCCTTGGCCAAGTGATAGGCAATTGTTGAGAGAAAGAGAGAGAGAGAGAGAGAGAGAGAGAGAGAGAGAGAGAGAACAACGCGGCGATCGTTCTAGTGCTTCCTACGGCTATCCTGTGCTTGATAGACAATTTTTTTGTAAAACTTATGCTAAGCTTTAGAGAGGTAACGACACGAAACAAACGCGCATGCGACCGAGAGTGAGATTTTAGAACGCAAACGAGATTATTTTGTAAATGTATTTCATTATTTATTACCGCCTGGAATGATTCAAGAAATGAACTCGAAACAAACAAACAATGAAGAGCAGTTGAATTGGGGAAAAACCGTAACGGAAACCTTGCTCTCGGCCTTCGGCGTCCGTCGTCGTCGTCGTCGTCGTCTGCTCGAGCGATCGCGAGCGCGAAATTGCTTCCGAAAGTCCCTAGGGCAGGCGTCCGAACTACACGCATTATCACTCAATTTCTCAATTGGTTCTTTAAACGCAACGCCCGACCTCGTGTGGCACGACTTCGCCCTCGTCCCTGCCGGTACACTTCGAGTCGAGTTCGATCTGCACGTGCACGTTTCGGGTCGATCGATCTGCTCTATCTGCAATTGTGTGTCGATCGATCGATCGATCGTTGACGGCGGCGGCTGCGCTGGTGCTGCCGTTCCCGTTTCGTTTTGCATTTTATGCATTTATCTATAATTGATGTGTGCAGATGATTACAGATTGATGATGAATTGCCTCGATCTGGCTTCGGGTCTGGCGGATTGGGTCTGGTTGAGGTTTTGGTTTGCCAAAGCGGTCATTATGCGGCCATCGATATCGGGTATTGGGACGCAACCACAGTCCGCGCACCTTTACAATGTCAAAGCGGGCGCGCGCACACGGCTCGGTATTCCCGTGACTCCGTCACGTTTTGTGGCAACCGCGGAACCGTTTTTCAGCGATCCAGACGATGACGTTTATGTTTACGGGAACATCGGGAACCACCTTTGATTTGTGCATCCTGCCACCCCGCGGTCACTCAATCGTAATTCGTAAAGGGGCCACGAAATCATTTAATTGCACAGAACGTGACCGCCCAGTGGGAACGGTGGTTCCCAAGAACAAGTGTGCCATTGTGGTCGTCTGTTTTCACTTAGCTCGCTCTTCGATGGTTCGAACTGATCTGTTTATTCATGCTCCGTACGATTGTATAAATGCTTTTTAATCATATAGCCCCGCGGTAGGGCAGACATCTGCGCCCCCTTCCCCCGTCGTTCGCTCTTTGCACAACCAGAACGTGTTTACGGCCAGTGTTCAGGCCGGATGTTGCGCATCGTTCGCAACCATTTTCAACTCATTTTCAGCTTCATATTATGTACCGCTGCAAGCCTACTAACCTCACACCTTCGCGATCAGCGATCGACAAATTGCTCGAGATCGTCGATCGATTTTGCGCCTGCGTAAACTCCTGAAAGTATGCAACGGTACGGTAACTATCTACAGCTCTGTCGATGAACGCGATCTTCTGCGATCGAAGAGAGGATAGAGAAACTGCGGGTTGATGCGTTCGTTTTCCATTTCAATCTGCGATATCCTGTGGTTGGCCCCAATCAGAGGATCACAGGAGCGTCCTGCAAAAAAGAGAAATGTTATAAAATACTAGTGCTAAGCTCACTCGCTCGCCATTCCTGTAAATACGCCACCTTTCTGAGGCAACGACGGTGAAAGGGCCAAGGGTTTGAAACATTCCTTTTGCTGCTTGGCTGAACCACGCGGTGTAACTTGCGGGATGGTTTCGTTAAACTTTGAAAAATCAATCTCATAACTCTGTATATCCACGTTGTACACTAGCACCTGCTCAAACCGATAGCCCCACAGGATCTCCGTGTTGACGTAGCTTGTGCGAGCTTGCGTGGTCTGGCCCGTCGATTCGACTGTTCCTTCCAGCACGACCACCACCTCGAACCGTTCGAGCAGAATGTCTTCGGCCGAGTAACCATACAGCGGGGACCGCTCATCAATCTTGTGCACCACAATCTGCGGCCAGATGAGGAACACATCCGACGAGCAATCGTCCGTGCTCAGTTCCAGCTCATGCTGATACTGTGGCATCGTTTCCCCTTCGAGCGTCACCTTTCCCTTGATCAGTTGAGCGCGAATGTTCGCCCCGATGATGTGACTCTTGCGCATATCGCCGATCCGGAACATCAGACAAAGCTCCCCATCACGGTGCGAGATGACGGCATTGCGCGAGAACAGTAGCGTCTGGGCACGGCGCTTCGAGCGTGTCATCTTCGCAAACACGATCCCGGCTAGGAACGCTTGCACCATCACACCGTGCACGGACTGGAGGCTCATCACGAACACGGCCTCCGGGCACTCTTCCTCCATCGCGCGCGATCCGTAACCGATCGTGTGTTGCGTTTCGAGTGAAAACAGGAAGCATGACGTGAACGAGTAGATCATTGAGATGCAGGGTGTCCATCCGGCTTCTGATTGGTGATCAGGATCATGTCCTTCGAGAAAATCTCCGTGAGCGTAAGCTATCAAGAAGTAAAGGAGTGCGAAAAACAGCCAGCTTCCTTAGAGAGAAAGAGAGATGGATAAAGAAAAAGAGAGCAACAGAATTGCTGTTTGATCTCTCGGCTCCCCCGAAAAGAGCCATTATGCCCAACACTACCTACGAAGCCTAGGGCAAACACCAGAAGGGTCCAACGCCACTGTGCATCGACGAGTGTGGTGAAGATGTCCTGCAGAAACCGGATCTGCTGTTGGGGTAACTTCGTGGCACTCACATTGCAGTACCCATTCTTAAAGACCGCTCGCTTCCGAGGTTTTCTATACCCAGCACGATTCAGATATGGTCCTGGCCTTCACACCGTAGAAGCAACCGTATTACATACCAAGCCACGAGATCACCACATCCATCGCTACTCACCGTCTACCGGAGACCCGCGGTGAATCGAAACGAAACGACGACCTGATAGATCCGGCCGTATCCGGTGTGACGATGATTGGACTACCGTTATCTCTACCACACCTCACCAACCGATCTTCCAGCATCAGCGATACACCCGTCTCGACATCGTTAGACACTTGTAGCTTCGGTAGATCACGCATCTCGTCACACCGCTCATCACAGACTGACTGCGTTCGCGCTGGGACACGGAAAGGGCTCGACGCTCGAGCTCGTACGCCCACCGAGCGTCATTGTGCCACCACGTGCGCCGGATTAGCCAGATTGTTTGCTAAAGTATCAACCCGCCAAGGCTAGAAGACGATAACGGTGATCTCCACCACGATATCTTGCCGCCATGATCAACGTCTGTGATCGTACAAGAGCTACGGGTGTGAGCAACAACCACGAATGGCATTACCGATTCACCGTTAAATAATAAAACAGTGTGTTCGCGCCAAGATGTACTGGGTTTGTTTGAAAAACACAAGAAGACGTTCAAGAAGAGACAAAAGATACCTAGGCACGTCGAAGATGCTTAAAGTTTTAGCATTGAACGAAAGATAGTTAGCAAGAACTTCTGAGAGATGGCATCTAGTTTATTGAATTGCCGTCAAGAGAGTCGACTGTACGATCATCTCGTCTCTAATCTAATCTAATCCGCCACACACACACACACACAAGTGAGTTAAGTATGCTAATCATCACATCCGTGAATCCGTGAAGAGCTTCCAGATCTATATGTTAACCGGCAACTACCACCATCACACCACTACAAGGCACCTCATGCCTAGGATGACTTTTCATTCACGTTCTGCACGGTCACACTCGTCACGAGCGGATCGTCGTCCCGTACCTTCCGTGGACTGGCCGGACTCGCGTCAGACTCACTCGAGCCCGGCACTGTTGTGCTGGTCCGAGGGTTCGGTGGATGGTCGAACAGATTCCACAGATTGTTCTGCAGTGCCACGTAGGACTTGCGGCGCCTCGGTACACCCTGGATCGTGAGGTAACGCGTCGGATAGAGATGATTCCCATCGGCGGCCTGGCCAAATGTATCGTCGGGCAGATTGTACTGACTGAGCGTGTTCATCACCGTACTGTAGTGATGCTGCCAGCGACGCTCGAGCTGTGTTTTAGTGGACACATTATCACCAATGTCTATGCCGTGGAATGGATGGAAAAATCGGAAACCCATTAGTCCGTACCCTCGATCGATACTAGAAATGAAGAACCCCCACCTGTCACATGCGATAACTCCACCACACACACACGAACGATGGAATGATCCCGACTGTACAGAGAGTAGTGTTGGTGGTGGTTGTGGTGTTGTTGGAGGTGGCAAGAAGTCGTTGCAAGAATGAGGACGGAACAGGACACAACGGACGCATATGCAACAGACATCTGGTGGGTACCAGTGTGCTTATGGAACTACTTAATGGAACGATGAGAACAATTTGGGCTGCTGGATCTTCGAGCTGGATATGTACAAACTTAGAGCGCTACACAGTCCGTGGTGAACTCTTCCTTACCGGTGGCCGGCGGATAGTCATCCTGGGCTCGATAAAACTCGGCCAGCTCTCGGGCCGAGCAGAGTGGTGTATCGACTTGTAACGTAGAATCGAATTTGCTGTAATTGATTTCGTATGCCTGCTGCTCCTTGTTATAGCACACGACCGGATCGAACCGATGACCCCACAGGATCTCCGAGTTGACGTAGCTCGAGCGGGCCTGCGTTGACTGTCCGGTCGACTCGACCGTTCCCTCGAGGATCACAACAATCTCGAACCTTTCGCGCAGCATATCAGACGCCGACATGTTGTACAACGGTGAGTCCTTATTAATCCGATGCACCACAATCTGGGGCCAGATGAAGAACAGATCCGACGAGCACCCGTCCGATCCAACGTCGAGCTCGAATTGGAACTGTGCCATCGCTTCGCCCTCGCGCGTCACTTTCGTTCTAATCAGCTGTACCCGAACTGATGCACCGATAATGTGGCTCTTGCGCATATCACCAACACGAAACATCAGACACAGTTCCCCATCGCGCTGGCACACGACCGCATTCTTCGAGAACAGGAGCGTCTGGCTGCGTTGCTTCGGTCGCGTCATCTTCGCAAACACGATGCCAACCATAAACGCTTGGATCATCAGCCCGTAGATCGACTGGAAGCACATGACGAAGATGGCTTCCGGGCACTCTTCCGTCGTCGTTCGGACACCGTAACCGATCGTGTGCTGGGTTTCGATGGAAAACAGGAACGCCGATGTGAACGAGTACATGTTGTAAACGCACGGTATCCATCCGATTTCCGATTGATTGTCTGGAAGATTCTTTTCTTCAAAGTCTCCGTGAGTGTAGGATATTAAGAACCAAATGACTGCGAAAAACAGCCACGAGCCTGGGAGAGAGAGAGAGAGAAACAGAGAGAAAAAGAATTACTGTTTGAACTTTCGGATCCTCCCGAAAAGAACCCACTTTCCTAACACTACCTACGAAGCTCAGCGCAAACACCAGAAGGGTCCATCGCCATTGTGCATCGACGAGCGTCGTAAAGATATCCTGCAGGAACCGCAAATGTTGTCGCGGTGGCCGCGAAAGCACCACATTGCAATCGCCATTCTTCAGAATGGCTCGCTTCCGGTACTTCCGGTTCACACCAGGGCGCAGAACACGATTTCTGAAACACACAAATCGGGTGGATTGTATTAGAGATACACTGGCCGGAAGAGAACACTGCGTGGTTCGAGGGAAAGTACGTGCTAGAGCTTCTTCTCGTATCGAATGCCATAGTGACAGGTTGTGACGGCTCTCGTCGGGCATTCCCCCAACACGTGGTATACGGCACAGCTGGCTAACTACTACTACAGACTGCTCGAGACCCACCTGCCCAACCAATCGGTTCAGTCTCCCATCGATAACGCCTGAGTCATCGATAGCAAAATTTCGATAAGATAAGTGTTGGTTTAGACACAACGGCCACTCGGTTTCACGCACACACACACACCAATCCGTCGTCGACGAATTCGAAACAAAAAATTGCGTCACGTTTGGAGTTATGTTCCGTTTCGCGGTGTTCCTCACGCTCACGTTCATCTAATCGTCTCGAGTGGCCCCTCGCGGCGCGATAGGGTGGCTTATTGTGGTCACGGTCCTGGCGTGATGCCGATGAAACTCATGCCTATCTCTGTTGATGCATTCTTATCTTTCGCAACAACTCAAGATACGGTCGCAACGGATTCGATAAACGATTAATCAACAACCACAGCCCAACAGCGACTAGTCAGCAAGCTGCAGTCAACGAGTAGAGGACCAATCGATTGGAGGGGAGAGCGAAACAACAGCCAACTCCCGGTTCTTAGAAGTCTGTGTCAATCACACACATTTCTTATCACCTTCCTAGACGCACCATTAACGGTGCTGTTAGCGGATTTGTTAGCGTGTCTGAGGTTCTAATGGAACCGACATTCGGTCGTGCGTGTGGCGTGAACATGCGGAGCCCCGGAGCCCCGGAGAGCAAGGGGGGGGGGGGGAGGTGGTTTAAACATCATCTTCAAGGACTTACTTCATTTGAGGATAGCACACCAAGGGACTGGTTGGTGTGACAGGCGTAACGGGCGATGAATATCCATACTGATCTCCGTACGGTCCCGGAGAGTACTGTTGCAGTTGTTGCTGCTGTGGCAATCCAATGTTGGTATCGAATGGTCCAAGCTTGAGCATGGATCGATCGATTTTTCCCGGCGCCGGCTGATCCGACTGATGATGGTCACTTTCCGTGTTCATCTTCTGGTTGTTGGAGTCTGGAAGCTGGATCGTATTATGCTCAACTCGAGAAACTTAATCACTCAATCCTTCGGTTTGCTTATAAACTTTACTAAGCCACGACGATCGATCGCAGAATGCATTCCCCAAGCAGATCACTTCAGTTCTTCTTCACTAACCACAGAAACCACCGATGAAATCTGAACCACCCACCGACAACGATGTGAACGCTGCCACTCGATGTGCGACACTAAACGGTGACGATCGTCCAGAGGCACCGGATAGCCCTAGCTCATCAATCGCGGTAGGTAACCACGAAAAACGTGGCTGCGGCAGCGGCATTGTTACCGGATGATTTACGTTTCGCGCACCGTTCCGCCCGACCGTCACCAGCCGTGGTGGTCCCCGGTGAGGGAGTGAGCACCCCCGCCATACGCGCGCCGAACGGTACTTCTCACCTCCATCACACCAGCACTTCAAGCCACTGACCAGATTGAACTGCATCAGGCTCGCCCGTTCACCATCCGATACGGTTACGGTCCCATTATTGTCCCGAGACCCCTTAGAGATAACGCCACAAACTTGTCAGTGATGCCACTTAACCGTCTCGAGCAGCAACCTCAACCTCGCTCCATCTTCTCTTCCTGCCCGCACGGGCCTCGAGCCGAACGGTTGGCTCGGTTTCGGAGGTAAACATTATTGACTGACCACCCCTCCAAGTTGTCAATAGAACGATTAGCAGCAGTACATGCGCTACCGTCTTTTTGATTAAATATGGCGCTTATTGATCGGGGAAATGACGCGAACTCGCGTCAATTAGCGTATCGAAAATGGACGGGTTCCGAAGAGATCGTACCGCCAGAAGGGTTTACATTCACCCGTCACACCTCGTTAGCGATAACGATCGGGATCAAATTTTTGTGATGCGGTCTTATCTCCAGGCCACACTGATGATGGTAATTTGGAATCCATTTTGACCAGGAAATCCAACCGATGGTTAGATGATTGATGATAATGGAAAGTTTTGGTCATCGCACTAGAGAGGATAATGCAATTTGTAGAAAGGATAGGTAGGAAACAGGATTAATTGTGAAAAAATATTAATGTATTACGAACACCGAGTGCATGTTTCAATGATTTTTGCATTTCAACTTTATTCAAAGTTAAAAAAAAAACATAGCAACCATGTAATCCTTTAACTCTTTCATATTAAAAAACATCCAGCGACTCAGTTACGCCCAATGGTTGCTCTGACCTAATACTCAACAATCAAAATATAATGTTCGTCTAATTAGTACACGATGATTGATGATCGACCAAAGCACCATCACCTGCACAGAGGCACCGAAAGCATTGATTGATACGTCTACCTTGCCCCTATGCGTCACCTCGAAGTGTTATTCGGATACCGGTAACAACAGCAAATAAATGATAAACAGTGATTCAGTAGCATAGTCTCTTACACATGGAATGGTTTATTGTTCTCACTCGCATTGTGCCCAGGGGTGGCACCATGTTAACAGCAGAAGAAAGCACCAGCTGTGGCCGTCCCGTGTTCACGATTTTAAAATTAATATAAATAGTAACCGACAGTACGTACAGTTACAACAAGATTCACATTATCGGGAATGGTGGCGCTGGGAAGGGTGGGCAAAACCTACATAACTAAAATCGCTCGTACAAAACATACTCTATACTGCGTCGGCAGCGGAGGGCGACTAGGGGGACTAGGGACTACCGACTGTCGGTCCGGATTGAGGTAACCGACGATGGTGAGATTGTGATCGATGGCCGGTCGAAGAGATTGCGCAGATTGTTCTCCAGCTGCAGGTATGACCGGGGACGCCTTGGTGCAGCGTGGATCGTTAGGTAGCGGGCTTGAACGGTAAGCGGCGTCTGCTCGTCCTCCAGATGGACCGTGCTCAGTGTGCGAATTGTATTCGTGTAGTGTCGATGCCAACGCTTCTCGAACATCGACTTCGAGGAGCCAATCACATCCGGATCTGCAAAAAGGCACAGTTCCACGATAAGTCTGCCAGCTCCAGAGTCTACCGACCATGGGAATGAGAAAAGCTAAACGGCTACCACAACTTACTTAGCAATAGCATGATGTAGAGGTAGATGATGATTCTGAGTAGCATGATCGACGCAACGGAAGCAGATGAGAAGAAGAGGATGATGATTAGACAACCGTAATTCGACTACAGGATAAGCGACCAACTAACAGCACCCAACACAACACGTAATACAACGCAACGCAACGATACAACAACGATACAACGGACGATTCTACGCTGGCGATTGAAGATGATGCTGATCTTCGGCTACAAAGAAGAGTACAACGAACACCGGGTTCCCAGACAGTCAGAGTCTACCGTACACCGAGAAACAATCCACCAATCCTGGACCATCCGTCGTCCTACCTTGGTTGCGATAGTCGTCCTGGTACTTGTAGAATTCGGCCAGCTCTCGGGCCGAGCAGAGTGGCGTATCGACGGCATGTGTCTCGTTGAACTTACTGTAGTTGATCTCGTACACCTGGTTCTCCTTGTTGTAAAACACGATTGGTTCAAATCGATGACCCCACAGGATCTCCGAGTTGACGTAGCTCGAACGGGCCTGCGTTGACTGACCGGTCGACTCGACCGTGCCCTCGAGGATCACCACAACCTCGAAACGATCCTGCAGTAAATCCGATGCCGACATATTATAGAACGGAGATTCCGTATTGATTTTGTGCGTTACGATCTGCGGCCAGATGAAGAACAGATCCGATCCGCACTGATCGGCACCCACTTCTAGCTCATGCTGATACTGAGCCATCACTTCACCCTCGCGCGATAGTTTGGTGCGGATTAGCTGTGCCCGAATGTTCGCCCCGATGATGTGACTCTTGCGCATGTCCCCAACACGGAACATCAGGCACAGTTCACCATCACGCTGGCAGATGACGGCATGCTTAGAGAAGAGCAGCGTCTGCGTTCTATGCTTCGGGCGTGTCATCTTCGCAAACACAAAGCCAACCATAAACGCCTGCATCATAACGCCGTAGATTGATTGGAAGCACATGACGAAGATGGCTTCCGGGCACTGTTCCGTCGTGGTCCGGTAACCGTATCCGATGGTCGTCTGCGTTTCGATGGAAAACAGAAAAGCCGACGTGTAGGACTCGATGTTGAACACACACGGCTTCCATCCGCTCTCCTCTGTACGCGAAATTAAAGAACAGAACAGATTATGATTAGACACCAATTGGCAGCCCAGACAAGGCGGCTCCTTCTCTCCGCCCCTCAACTCCTCTTCCTTACCTTGCTTACTAGGAAGATGATTCGGCTCCAGGTCCCCATTCGTGAACGCGATAAGCCACCATACCAGCCCGAAAAAGAGCCACGAAAATATAAAGCTGAATGCGAACACAAGAAGGGTCCATCGCCACTGTGCATCGACCAGCGTCGTAAAGATGTCCTGCAGGAATCGCCACTGCTGCCGTGAAACCTTCGACAGGACAATGTTGCAGTCACCATTCTTGAGAATCGCTCGTCGGCGATACTTTCGCGTAGTTCCTGGGCGCAATGCTCGACTCCTAAGGACAAAAAGAGAGAACACATAAGAGGGCGAGAAGTTATTAATGTCAAGGGGAAGGAGGAGTTCCTCCGGCCTGTCGGTGTAATCCAATCGATGGCTCGTGTAAACCAATACGTGCGGTTTGAGAGGTGGTGCTTGTCTACAACAGCCAACGGCGATAACCAAAGTGTGGCCTTTGTAGCCACTTGAGCTCAGTCTCGCTTGCACATGGCCAGAGATTGCTTTATAGTAGGAATTACGTTGTTTTTACAGCCACACTATACTTCTACCATACGATCCCACAACTTTCAACCCATCCAAGTTACCATAATCGTAGCAGTTTACTAGATTCAATCTCAAACGGGTATGTCCCATGCAATCGAAGTCAGAGCAGCACTCTAGAATGTTCTACGCCGAGTACACCGACCGATCGGCAACTGGCATCCCGGCACAAGAATCCAGAAGTGCGAGCTGCACCGTACGGAATGTGTGACATAAACATCATTCTCGCACGATCGTTCTAGACTGACAAGCAGCAATAAATCATAAGCACTGGAAAACCTACGACCACCGTTGCTTGCCGCTGCTAGCGGTTTCATTTAAAATGCAAATCATTACCAACCCAAGCACAGTAGTAGACCCATCGGGACCCCAACTACCCTACAGTATTACCGTTTGCTGGCTACCGACGGTGACTGCGGACAGTACACGATCGGTGTCGTCGGTGTGATGGGTGTTTTCGGTGGATCTTGCCCATCGCCAATCAGTATCGGTGGGATCTTATCGAACGGAGTAAGGGGAAGCAGCTTGGCATCATCGCGTGCTTCCGGTGATTCCGGATCCATCGGTACGGTAAAGTTCTTTCGCTGACCGAAGCTCATCCTGCACCCTTAGATCGCGCTCCTAGTGATGCTCCTAAACTGTGCGGGGGAACGTTCACAGATAACGCGCGGAAGGCACGCGCGTTTCGGTTTCTTTTCACTTAACAGAAAGTACGCAATACGGTGGCTGGAACACGCAATCGTTGTCTGGCTAACACCGTCCATACGCAGAGACGAAACAGCAGCGCCCGTTCGTTCCGTTTGTCCGTCACGATGACACACGCGAAACGCGCCCCACTTTGGCGGTGCTCTCGGCGCGGCGATTTAATCGTGCCCAGGGTAGGCGCAAGACTAATCTAACATCGGTCACCGTTCGACTGCACTAGCGGCAGCGGAACCGCAGCACGCTAACGAATGATCGATTTCCTCGTCATCGTCGTCGTCGTCGTCGTCGTCGTCGTCGACGCTGTCGTCGTCACACGTCCGCCAGTATCACCACCACCACTACCGCCACCACCGGTATCATCGTCATCTTTCGTTCATTCGACACAGGTCTTCTCGCTCAGGCTCAACTTCTACTACCAATACGCACGATCGAACATCAGGCTACTATCTTCGTCATGAGGCCTGCGCGTCGTCATCAAGCGCCTCCTTTATCACTCGTTACACGCCCACAGAGTGGCCAGAAGTCGAACGCATACCGTGTTTATCGTTGTTTTGGAATTTTTAAAAACATAAAGGACATTACCAATGCTTGCCACTCCTGGGATGGATTTTTTAGAGCAGAGCTCGTCCTCTAGTGTCTACAAGGTCGCACTGACTCATCAATGAAGTCTTTTTATCAAATCATAGGTCGTCGTGTTATCATCGTAAAGATATAAACGATAGCCCTACTGGACCCCCGCCAGCGTCTTCATCTACGTCGATTCCCCTGCCACCGTCACTGGAGTAACTGCGCCCTATCAGAAGCAAGCGGGCCAATTGCTGGCCGGTCATAACGGTCGTATTGATATCTCTTTCTCTCCTTCCACCAACCGGCTCTCCCAATAATCGGACGGTGATCTGCGGTGGACCAACCTGCCATAATAATGTGCATTGGTGTACAATGTCCTCAAGCAATTGGCCCGATCGGACTATCTCTTGATCAAACACGTGCGAGTCTTTCTTCCGCCCGCGTTAACTGCCATCCAATTGAGCCTTATCCATAAAACAACTTGATGTACTACGGTC
>NC_064874.1:4040000-4055000 GCF_943734745.1 Anopheles darlingi | reverse complement strand
GGTTGGCGGTTGCTGCCTGTTCACTGACACTACCGTATACGGGTGCAAAGCGAAGGTAGCCGTTGCTGAGCGAATCTTTGCGCGATGAAGCATTATCTACCGAAGATGAATCGGAATCATCGCTTTCGGAAGACGCTGTAACGGGAGAGAGAGAGAGCACGCACTCGATTAGCATCCGAAATGACATCCAGGGAATGGCATAATCGATCTTATTCTGTCTCAACCCTACCTACGACACCGTTCTGTTTGTTGAGTTCCTTTTTCACGTCGTGCAGCTGTCGAGCGCTGCACAGTGGCGTGTCCACCTCGTACGTATCATTGAACGTTGTGTAATCAACCTGCCAGAATGTGGAGAATGATAAAGGATTACTAAGCTGCTTCTGCTTTCGCGACCTCGATTGACTTACCTCGTACTCTCCCGTTTCGCGCTTGAATGAAACGACCGATTCGAAACGATGGCCCCAAAGGATCTCCGATGGTAGGTAACTGCTACGTGCCTGTGTTGTCATTCCGGTCGACTCCACTACACCCTCTGTAATAAGCCATTTAGTTGAAATGTAATCGCGGACCACCTAGACACGCAATCGCACACCACTTACCAAGCATCACAACGATTTCGAACCGCTCTCTGAGCATATCTTGCGCGGACAGGTTGTACAGTGGACTATCACGATCGATCTTGTGCACCACGATTGTCGGCCAGATGAACATGAGCCGATCGTCGCCACCATCACAGCTCACTTCCATGTTTTGCTGATAGAACGGCAATATCTCTCCCTCTTTGGTGACCTTGAATCAACGGAATGCACCCCATTAAAGCCAATCGCCCAACCACGCTATGCAGAAATGCTTTTTTACCTTGCGACGAATGATCTGTGCAGTCACGTGTGCCTCAATGATGTGACTCTTGCGCATGTCGCCAACACGGAACAGCAAGCAGGGCATTCCGTCCCGGTGGCAGATGACGGCATTCTTCGAGAACAGCAGCGTCTGGGCACGCTTCTTCGGGCGGGACAACTTCGCGAACACGATGCCCACCATAAATGCTTGAATGAACACCCCGGTTATGCTTTGCAGGGCAAGAATAAAGATAGCCTCTGGACACTCCTCCGTTATGTAGCGGTTTCCATAACCTAAAACGAATCCATAGGGTGTTAGATTAAGGCCGAGGACATCCAGCCACGAACACGGTACCTATCGTGTGCTGCGTTTCCAGGGAAAACAAGAATGCCGACGTGAATCCATAGATGTACGTAACACACGGTTTATGACTGTCGTCTACTACGGAAGAAGGAAATCAAATTAAAAATGGTTTTACAATTCGATCAGCCTGCAGGCCAAATACCTACCACCGGCAGCTTGAACGTCGCCATGGCTCAGTGCAATCAGAAACCAGATGGCACCAAATCCTAACCAGCTAAGTATGAAGGAACAGGCAAACACGAACAACGTCCATCTCCACTGGATATCCACCAGCGTGGTGAAGATGTCCTGCCAAACACAAACCACTTCTAGTAAATCACCATTATATTCGATCTCCACGAGCGCCTCTTACCTGCAGATATCGACGGCGTCGCTTTGCCATATTGCCCTGGATCACATTGCAATCGCCCTGCTTGAAGATGACCCGCTTCCGGATCCGCCTCGAGCTGTAGCGTGTTTGACGGTATCTGCGAAAAATAACGGACATTTTTTAAACTCTCTTGTACAAAACATAAAAAAAATGTTGCATGCAACTTTTATGCAATTTGCATAAAAGTGCCATGCAAGAATCGTTCGCATTCTAAGGTAACCCCATTTGGTGTCCATTTTGATCCACATCCCCAGCAACGTAGCATGAAGGTGAGCGTGAAAATGGTCACCGCTCGACCAGGCAGCATATTGCGAGCGCCCCAAGCAGGCCAACAGGGTGGTGGTAAATTCGTGGAGGTAAAAAAGGCACAGGAGCGCGACCCCGCGACTTTGGGCGACTAACTGTACTGCAAAACGTACGAAAACGTGATCACCGACTCGGTGCGACCACTCGCTGGAACGGAGCCGAGCTGGAAAATCGAAAAGTGCACACTTCCATTTTCGATTTTCCTCCAAAAACCAACAGCAGAAAAAAACCGGACAACCGAAACCGTGTGAAGCAGTGGGGTTGGCTCCACCACCGACACCGTTTTGTGGAGCTTGTTTGTTGGTGTGTGCGTGTGTTTTGCGTGTCCCCCCGTTGTTCTGGTCCGTTGTGTACGTATTCCGAAGATTCCCGTTTTTTTTTTTTTAGGAAATTTATGTGGCGTTTTGTGGAATTTGCCTGAATGGAGCAGCAGCAGCAGCTGTGGGGGGACTCGTAGCTACGACTTATCACTCCACCCTTCCCTCCCACA
The DNA here is from genome assembly GCF_943734745.1 of Anopheles darlingi. Taxonomy (NCBI): domain Eukaryota; kingdom Metazoa; phylum Arthropoda; class Insecta; order Diptera; family Culicidae; genus Anopheles; species Anopheles darlingi. The sequence continues at coordinate 4,052,631 of NC_064874.1, read as the reverse complement.
AGTGTAGTGCGTCTGTGCGCTGTTTGAAGTGGGTACCTCTCCTCGCGCGCCCCCATCGCGCACACCTTTGGAGACGGTGGGGTAGCGGGATGGATGGAGAAGCATGGTGGGGTTGCATGGGGCTGTTGGCGGCGACCGACTTCTCCATGATGTGCGTGAGTGTGAGATTAGTACGTGTGTACGCTCGTGAGATTGTGTGACGAGGCAGCAGCAGCAGCGGTGAGCCTGGCTGCCACCGGAGCCGCCGTTGCCTTACCAGTTTTGTGATAGGAACGGCAGCGGCCCCATTTCGACTCCTGTCCCCTCTCCCCGCACATGCCCTCTACTCAGTGTGCCCCTGGGATGATCTCATCTTGCTTTGCGTGGCCCCAAAACCGCGTGCTGCTGCCGCTAGTGCCGTTCACCGCGCGTCCACCACACGGCCTTCCTAGATGCGCTCTGTCTCGCAGAAGCTTTCGTTTCATATTTCCCTTGGGAGCCACTTCAGTGGATCCTGGTAGGCATTGGCATGGGCTACGATGGGCAGCATCCCTCTGATCAGCCTCGTTTAGCGTGTCTCTTCACTGGGAGCGTCCTTGTTTCGCTCCGAGCGGCAGCAACACCAGCACCACGACCACCACACACCATGCTCTGCGCTAGATCCCTTCTATGGCTGCCCTTCAAAGGGCTGCCCGTTGTGTTGTGTCTCACCCTGTGCCGCCGATGTTACCGAGGCGATAAGATGAAGTGAGATGAGATGTGCGCTGTGTGATGTGCTGATTAGAAAGCATTCCACCAATGGCGCGGGGGTGGTGTTCCAGCGTTCCAGGGACGGGGTCAATCGAGATGATGTCCTGCTGCTGATGGTGGGGTGGGTGGGAATGCAGGGGTTGCTCGTGGAGGCCCGTAAAGAAACATGAGAGCATGCCAGCCGCCGTCCTCCCCACTGAGAGCAGCGCGAGAGATAACGGAGAATATGTGCTGAGCCTGAGCGAGGCTGCTCATGTGTGTGCGACGCGCTGATGCGTGTACCGTCGTACCGATGCGAGATGGTGGTGTGGTAGGTCCATCCGGCGGCTCATCCGCGATCTTGGTAGCGCGCGCGTGAGAGCGTGACTCGCGGTCGCAAGAGAGCGCGCAAATACCGACCGAACTGAGAGCCGGAGAGTTTGTGCCGTGACATTCCGTGTAGAGCAGCTCCACGATTATCACCATCAACTGGTGCAGCAGCAGCAGCAGCAGTAGCAGAAGTAGCAGTACAAATCATGCGTGCGTGCTCGTGTGTTTTTTCGAGGCTTAACAAAACGCCAATGTTGGTGGTGTATTAGTAGTAGTAGTAACGGTAGCAGCAGCAGCAGGAGTAGTAGCAGCAGTGGCAGTTGTACTACCTCGATAAAAAACGACGACAACCCTTCCCGGTTAAAGGGCCTCCTGTAGCTACGCAGAAGGTACACACCGGACGGGTTAGATCGAGGCAATCGCTTGTGTGAAAAAGGTCGTGTCGGTGACGTACCAGGGCCTGCTGAGCGGCTGGAAAACTCCGCGCACATTCCTGTGGCTGTGGCTGTACACAGTGCCGACAGTTTGTAGAAAACTAGATCCCGTTGACGTTCCTCGTGCAACAGAACAGAGTAACCAGCGATTTCTAGTTACCAGCGATGTGTTCCAATGGCATATTCTGTCGCGTACGCCCTTTCTTGTGAATCCACCGATTTCCAGCGATCCGGGAAAGTGTGACCTCAGGCACGCGATTCGAGCGAAAAGAAAAACATATACTGGCTTGTGCGCAAAAACACAGGGATCGAGAGCAACCAGTAACCCTGGCAGTGGGGCCCTGCGCCCATTAAGAAGTATCTCGCTTTCCTGCCTGCTTCTGGGCATCTAATGAAATCTAATTTTACGCTTTAAAGCACTTTTGCTTCATCTGCACCACGCTTCCCGTATGACAGGGCCATCGCCATAAGTCAATTAGGCAAATTGTAGAAGCTCCGGACAGCAGCAAACCGTCGTTGTGTGTTGTTTGGCTGGTGGTTTTCTGCAGCATTTCCACCGGAGGCCACGCACACACGGTGCTGGTCGGTGGAGGTGCATGTGAAGCCAACCATTTCCCAAAACCCAGCAGCCCGCTGCGCACACACAGTGAGTGAGACACACGACCGAGCATGGCACGGAACAGCACGGAACGCACTCGTGTTCCGGGGAAAATATGACACTGAGAGCGAGCGAGCGGGCGAGCGAGTGAGGAAAATGAGTTCCCCGCACTGTGAGCAGCAGCTCGACGAGAGCACGACGCCAACGCCGCTGTCCAAGATCAACCGGATGGGCTTGGTGGAGGAGGGGGAGGGGGGAGCGCGCACACAAGTTGCGAGTGACTCCAGAGTGGAAAATTAAAAATGGAATAATATTGCGGAATGTTGGCAGCATACCATGCTGCTGGTACGCTGCTGGGCAATCCGTTGTGCGTGCCGTTTGGTTGTACTGCGTGTGCGACGGTAGTGGTAAGACATAGTTCGCTGCTCGCCCCCAGCATACCCAGCAATCCAAGTCACTTTTCTATACCTAGTCCGCGCAATCGATCATCTACTCCCCCACAAACCATGGAATCCATGTTTTCGTATGCTTACTGTAAGAGTGAACGCGACGTCCGATGAAACAGCGCTATACGAAAGCGCCATTTGCAGATTTGTGTGTGAGCGCGAACGAGATGGCTGATGAGACGGCAATACTTTCGGCCGCGTTCATCGGCGCCATCATGATTCCGCTTGAAACGCGCCGAACTTTGTTCGAATCTGGATGCGACACCGTGATTTGATTTACCTTTTTTGGCACAATTACCGCGATTTCCGACAATAAAAGCGCATCAAATGGTCGTACGATAATGGTAGACCTTGTCGCGAATGAATTTGATCTGCTTTTCAGTCAACTTTAGCCTTTTTATCTATTGCACCGCAGCTGTTCGCATTCAATGAAACAGCCGCAAGAACTTGCATTTTTCCATGTTTCTAGCCCCATTCCTTCGTCAAAAAGGATTGCATGATGTACATGTACAAATCTACAACATTTTTCCTGATTATTCGAGTACATTTACCTGCCACAATTTGGCACAAAACGGCGAGGAATAGAGCTGTTTTTCTTAACATAAAAGAGACGGGAATGATTATCCGTTTCTTCGCACTGTTTGCCACGGCTGTAACGAAGCAGATCATCATCGATGCACCGGCCAGGATATGAAAACGGCGTTAGAAAATATCCGCCCTAGAAGAGCTAGGCAGTGATGAAAACGCAGCGCGATCTCCGCCCACGACAGCAAGAAAAGACGCGCGCGTTTCTTGCGTGGACGAGAGATGGGAAAGGGGCGAAGATGTCCATCTTCACAACATTTGAAAGGGTTAAGAGTGGAGCGGGAAAATGGCTAAAACCAATGGATGTTTTTGCATGCTTGTGCAGTTGCCCAATCAGAAGAGAACAACAAAACAGCAGCAGAACAATCGGCAACAGCATCCGGTGCCAAGCACGAAACGCAGAATGCAGAACAAAGGACAACAATCAGCGCAGGATGTACGAACAATGGGGGGAGGAGGGGTTTGTAGCGAGGAGAGCGTGTGCACCAAGGTGTTTACTACGCGTTGGTGATAGCCACCGAGAAGGGCGTTGTCGATGCAGCTAACAGCAGAAGAAAACGATCGCGAATTGGTGTTGTTTTGGCGCAATTTGATAGACGGAAAACATGCTCAATAATGGCTGAGTTTTGTGCTCAAAACGGCATCTTTTTATGTTGCATATTCCTGGGAAAACCAACTATAAGTTGTTGCCAAATCCTACGTTAGCTCTTCTATCTTTGCTGCGCAAGAAAGATGCATGCGAAGTGCATCAATCCAGACGCACATTGCGCATAGCGATTGGCCAAAAGTTGCGTTGATTTGTCACCACCGTTTTATGGTGCAATTGATCTGCACAATGCTCCTGTTGTGCGTGATGATCGTGTGCGCGGTTTCCAATACGCACATGATGCGTGACACCATTTTTTTGTTAAACATAATGTTTGTTTTTCAGTAAAATCAATGTGAATCATGATGATCATTCGAAGGCATGTTTGTGACATTGTGAACAATTCAAAATGTATGAACTTTTTGTCACAACGCACGGTCTCGATCTCACGTATTGATGTAGCGTTTATGAACAGGTGATCATCAGCAAAGTAGTTAGTTCAGTGTGTTGCGTGTTAGAAATTCCCATCCCCAATCCTATCATCTCCTTAACATCATTCCACTTCATACACATTCATTCATCAACATTCATACACAACGCAGACAAACATACCGACAAATCTCGACCACGACCACGACCTACGACGATGACGAGAGAGCAAGTTAGAACGGGGAGGGAATGAGACGGACAGAAGATCGTCGATCAGAAATGGCGGCGGTCGCCATTTCTTTTTCGTTTTTCAAGAAAATTTTTGGCCACGCCTTAAAAGTTCTCAGGGTTCATCCGTTTACGTTTATATTCATGGGTTCAAAAAGTTAGTGTTATATGGAGCTCTCATCAGTGTTTATTCACCTGCCAAAATAGCGTGTTATCGAACATCAGAGCTTTTCTGTGAAGTTCGAAATGGTATTAACTTTTTTTTTTCAAATCACTCAATTTGGTTTCTCGGGTCGGTTCTCGGTCACGAGGAGGAGGATGTGCTGTAGCGTTGCTTGTTTGCGTGTGCTCGCATGTGTATGTGACCCTACACACACGGGCGATAAGCTCCTACAATTTCCTTTGGTCGGAGAAAGCATCATTAAAACAATAGCTAGAACGTTTCAATAACCGTATGCTTGATTTTAGTTTATAAAACATCATTGTCCATACGGAATGCTAGTAAGAGGCTTACAAACAGATATTTGACAGCGCAGGATGACGGCCTGGACGAAAATGGTCACCCAGATTGAACAAAACGCAATGCTATCAAGAAAATATGGAAAATCTAATCCCCCTTCGCGCAGAGGGAGCGAAAGAGGGACGGGTAGAAGGAAAACAGGAAGAACAAGAGAGGGAGAGGAATATAAAATGGAAAAGTTAACGGACTGATGATAATGCTAATTGTTGACTGTCTTGGCGAACCGATGTGCTGAGCTGCAGCGTCTTCGGTGGTTGCTGCGAGCTAAGCTGCGAGGAAAAACAGCGAAATGAACGACCTACTGTGAGGAGACCTTTCCCTCGCCTTGCCTTCCCTCGGTCGCACACACACACGCACATACTGCTAACGAACGGGAAATTGAGCGAGAAAAAAGGCCAAATTTTCACTGCGAGAGAGAGAGAGTGAACACCGGAACTCCGTATTTTTAACCACCATCATGATGCTCAATGCCTTTCACCATAGACCACCAGCACAGCAGCACCACTACTACTTCGATGGTTGCTACTGCCTTAGCTACTACCATTTGCTGTCATCGTAGTAGCCTCTCATTCGAGTGAGCCGATAAGAGATTGCCTCTCGCTTTTCTCAGTCGCTCTCTCTGTTCTCCATGCTCCCGAGCGCGAGTTTACACGCACACACACACACGCCCTCCTCGCCTTGGAGCAGGAAAATTGGAAACAAAAAGGAAAATCAGTCCTTGCGCCGTCGTATGGCTGATGTGGTTGGGTTCTGCTGGATTACAGCTCTTTGTGTGGTGACGGTATTGACTGTCGGGTGTTGATACTACAATGTGTATGAGGCACGTGCATGGTGTGTGATTGTGTTTGTCGCTTCAAGTTGAATGTGAACCACTCGCTCCTGCGTCTTGTGGAACCAACAGGGACAAAATCCACCACAAACCCCACCACACCGATTTTCCCGAAGCCCCAGCGCATGAAATCGATGAAAAACGGGTTCAGCTAGTGCTAGTGTGACCGTGTGCAGAGCAGAGCGTGTGAAGGTATGTGTCCGGCCAGTCCATCCGTCCGTCCGTCCGTCTACCGACCACCGTGTGCATGTGTTGTGCGGGGGACGACTAGCTCAGCTCCGTGGTGACATGCACATCGGTTTTCCTTTCATTCTATGGGCCTCCCCCCCAGTGTCAGTGTGCGTGTGGGACTCACTCGTGAGTGCGAATGGGAAAATGAGTGCTACGCAGTGAGAGGATTTTCCACTGTTGCTGAGTGCGGGAGCGCAGCGCCTAGTTAGCAGCAGTAGCACCGGAGCAGCAAGTCGTCCCAAGAACCTTTCATATGAATGAACTAATCGGAGATCCATTGAAGGGCACCAGCACTCCAGGCGCATGGATTTTTGGTGTTTTTTTTCCTTCTTCAAACAGAACTCTCAACAGCACAGAACCTTTGAATTTTATGGGAGAAAAATACAAATTTCCATTCATCACATTCGATCACAAGCAGGCTGTGGATTATGATCGAACTTTAAGATGCCTACTTGATGACCTACGTGATGGCCACATGAAACATCACTTGGCACACGGAAGAGCCCCCTTTTTTAATGGATCACTGGGCCAGCACGGAGTGGGGCGTTGAAATGTAAATTTGCAACACAGATCTTACAAGCGCAGCATCACAGATTGCGCACCGATCATCAGCATCATCATCACGAGGTCAAGCGATCTCAATGAGCACATGAGCCACTCCTCTCGCGTGTGCACTCTGCTCTGTGCACTGCCCTACTCACCGTGCCGTCCGTTCTTCTGCGTCGTCTTATTTATAGACCTTTTCCCATCTCACTTTTGCAGCATTTTTCTCGTTCGTTTATTAGGCAAACTTTAGGTGTATCATAGTGCAGTTAAAACAACAACCAAACCCCGAACCGCTTTCCACATTTCCAACCCAATGGGACATCGCATTGGGGTACGATCATCGGACCCGAGTCTCGAGCGTACCACTTGAGAGATTCAAGAGCTCACCTCTGGCACCTCTGTAGCTAGGCGGTGTGGGTAGCAGCAGCAACAGCAGCAGCAGCGCGGGTATAGCTTGTGTAGTGAAACCACATCCCCTTCACCCGAAACCCTCCCCTCGTACAATGCAGTTGCACTGAATGCGGTTGAAAAGTGAACAAAAAAGCATCCAACCCCTCAGCAGCAGCAGCAGCAGCAACAGTAGTGCCGCAGATGTTCTACCGGGTCTTGTGGTGTTAGCACAATTCAGTGAAAATCGAGCAGCAAGAAAGCCATAAAAGAAGCAGAAGCAGTGAAAGGCAAAAGTTGCAAACCCGTAGAACTTGCCATTCTTGTAGTAGTGCGTGCTGAAGTGTGACGCCAGTGGAAAATTCACAAACCAAACAATTGTTCCAGTCGGATACCACAGCATCAGCAGCAGCAGTAGCAGCGACACACGCACACTTCTGTCCCTTCGGCCATCGTCGTGTGCACGTGTGGTTGTGTGTGCGTGTATGTGTTGCCGGAGGTCGTTGTGATAAGAAAAGTCTAGTGCGTCGTCGGCAGCAGCTGAAACCCACAATTTCCCGTGGGAAAAGTCAGCCTTCGTGTGGAAGAAACACCCTGCAACGGATTGCACCAACACCTAACATCAACAGCACCAGTAGCAGCTGTCGCGCATGGGGAAGGCTTCCCGTTGACGCAATAGAAAAGACAACAACGTGCGTGGAGCATCGAGGCTTTTACCGAAACCGAAATTCTCTGCATGGTTTTGCATGCTCGTGGCGTTGTGCGCGAGTTAATGTGTGTTCAGGTGAGTCTAAGCCACCTTCCTGTTCCGATCCCATTTTGGTTTTCCCTTCTTCCAAACATCAAACAGATGGACTAGTTGGTGCTGCTGCAATCATTTTATGTGTTTTCGTGTTTGGTAGCAGTTTTCAAACTCGCACCCACCACCACAGAGTGGGTGCGCCTTAGCAAATACCTCTGCATCATCTGCAGGAGTTGCTTTGGCGATCCTATCCCTTGCTGCTGCGTGTTCGCGTGTCCTTTCGCGTCCCATCAACACCACTCAAACGTCGCACCGCATGAGGATTTTAAACGACGTGAAAATCCTCCGCTGACACCTTTGACATTAATTGAATTAAAGGACGAAGCGGGCGCGCGGGCAACTCGAGACTGAAGTGTGGACACTTACAGTAGTTCGCCGGTAGCCATTTCTAGCACGTCCAACCACGCGATGTGGCCACGGACGTGATATATTATTTTATTTTATTTTTTCTGTGTGGGAAATACGTTTCATTTTATGCCCTTGCGTTTAATGGGCACTGATGGATCATTTTGAAGCTCAGAAATAAGTGCAAAATGTTACAAAATCGTCAAAGTTTCTCATTGTGACTTGCCATTTCCTAGGGGACTGGATCCTCCTCCTCCTCCTCCTCAATCAAACACCACTCTGGGGATCAATATTGAACCTCTATAAATACCATCTCTCCGTCTACGTTCTGCAGTGCTGCAGTGTTGGCACCGTGTTGAACGCAGAACACACAAGAAAAGCAACGACAAAAAAAAAGGAATCATATGAACCGGGATCAAACAGTGGTATTACTCAGTCTCTTCGACCCCTTGCGTGGCCACTGCTCGGCCCTTCCTCGGTTTGCGAGAACATCGAATCGCAACCGAGCAAAACAAGCATCGTCGCCTGTTGTCTCATATTTAATGGCATGAAACACTGTTCTTCCCGAAGGCGTACAAGGGCGTCCATCTTTTTTTTTTTTTGTACCTTACCACACACCACAACCACATACACACACATGATGAGGACGATGATGATGATGATGATGATGGCTGGCTGCAGCCAAATGACAGACAAGTAGCAGAGCCGGTAGCGAAAGCCAAAAAATCCCTCCCCATATCCCTCGTGTTGTGCATCACTGGCGCGTAGCGTGAAATATTGTTGCGAAACTATGCCATAGGCTAGTTTTCCTATTTCGAGGCTATTTTTCCGCCTCTTCTTGATGCTCGATGAAGGTACACGACGACGGAACAACACACCGCCCAAAAACATGCCACTCTTCATATTGCAGACGAACGAACGACAGACGTAGTTCATTCACGTAACTCGACGATGGTCGATGTGATCGCGACGATGTGGCAACGACGGTTGGGGAATTTTGCGACATGGTCCCTAAATTGTTCGATTTCACCGAATGGAATGGAAGTGGCTGATCGTTAACTTTATTGGGGAATCATTTACAGCACATCAACAAAAAGAATCCCACAGAGTAATGATGATTCATTAGTTACTCGAGGCTCTGGTGTGCTGTCCTTTAAAAAGGACACTTTAATGGCTGTTAGTTGGTCTTTTTTTTCAATTCACAATCCAGCGCACTTGTTCCTCTCGCCAGTAACAGAGCGTTCGGTATGTTCGGACCCACTCGCGTCCCGTTGCTCGGACACTTCACGACCAGTGAGTGTTGTGTGCAGGATGAAGTTGAGGCATTTGTCTTCATGATTGTAATTCATTTACTAATTAATTGCTTTTCGCCAAACTTTACGGCTACCACCGGCGCAACGCAACCACACCGCACCTCGTCACTCACACCGAGGAGTGATGGAGGCAGCGAGGGCTTAGCGAGGGCACCCTTAGCGACTCGATCGTTGGTTGCGTTGGCTGGTCGGCACTCCAGAGCTCCAGAACACTCAAGCGCAGTTATGTCTTAGTTGAGACATAAAAATAAAAGTTCCATTTCGCAAACCGCGGCGCTGTCCTTCTGGGTCGAGGTCGAGGAGAGAAGATAAAGATGAAGTAAGAGTAGGTACGGTACGGTGATGACTACTGCCAGCAAGGGATGATGATGGCGGACGCTCGTCTAACGCAACAATATGCTAGCCAACTTCCCACATCCCAGAGAGAGAGGCCCATTGGCCCCATCCATAATACCTTTTTTCCTCGCGGCTTCTTACGGCAAACGGCCGTTGAACGGTGCTGCGCGCTCCTTCTCCGTCGCCATCGTCATCGATTGGTGGAAGTTTCCCATTCGCACGCTGCGCGAAATGCGTTCCCCATTAGGGCGGGTCTAGGTGCCTGCGGGACACGCAAAACGGAACTTCTGTTTCTGTTGCTGAAAGTAGTTAACTGTTACTCGTACCTCGGTGGATCCTTATGGGGCACACCACCGCCCCGCTTATGTGTCGTGTCACCATTCCGCCTGGTTGCGGAGGAAAGCAACAACATGAAAACACGTACCCACGATTGGCGGTGAATGGTTCTAGGGATACCAGTGGAGTTGCACAACACAGGGAAAAAAGTTATCCCGCAGTTGCCAGCGGCAAGGCGAGGTTTAGAAGCCCGCTTAACTGGTCCCGGTTCACGATCACGGGATTACAGTTTTCAGTTTGCATTCAGAGAGGCAGAGTGTCAGGCTCAGCATTTTTAAATTAAACATAAACGCCGTGAGTGCTCGCTCGGTAATCAAAATAAACGATAAAATACCACTCCCCTGCTGGTGCTGCTGTTGCTGCTGCTGCTGCTGCTGTTTGCGGACGCAAATCCAAAATGGGAAAATCTTCTTCACTAGCAAATAGTGTGCACGATATGCGCCTACCAAGCAAAATATGATTCCCGATGTTACCCGGGAATCAGCATTATGGCATTATGATTCCACACCGGGCCGGGGGCACCCGTGTCCACTTTGGAAAAGTGGAAAAAGGTAATTTCCATCCCATATGATGGTACAATCGGTCGCATCCCCAAATTTCCAACATCTTTTGCATCTGCCTGTGCCCTTCTGCTTCGGTTTTTTTTCTTCGTTTAAAAAACTAGATGGAATACTAATGTACGAACCCGGGGAGGGCCTTCAGGAACAGTGTGGGACTCACGCTCACCAAACCACTAGCTTGGTTTCCCGTTACCACCCTGCTGCAGCGTGCCTTTTTCGAGATGACTCGCTCTGTGCTTCGTTGGAGATGACATTCCGTGAATCCTTCTTTTCCATTCCATTTAGTAGTGCTCCAAAACCCCTGACGGGGTTTGCAATTGCAATTTTTGCTTCAACTGCACCTGCACCTGAGGACTCTGCTGACTCGTTAAGAACTTCATTCGTAGCAAGCTTCCTAGAGATGATGATAAACTGCTACTGGCAGCCCTAAATTGTTGCTGCTATCACTGCGAAGGCAATTCAAGGGGAATCGGTAGACCGTTAAACACGAACGTGAGTCGCTGGACGTGTAAGTGCTTTAATAAATGAATATTGGGGCTGCCTTTTGACGTCCATGCGATTCGCCCGGTGGTGGTTGCGTGTCAATCAAGCAGGAAAATGGGGGCAGTATAAGTAGTATGTTAACCCGTTTCAGGAGGCCGCGTTTGGTGCGCGTTCTTCGGTGTTATGAATTGCCCTCGCCGTAGCTACAGGTGGCCTCGTCGTTCATTTGCTGTGAGTCCCTTTAGGGTGTTCTCTAGGTTCTCTCTCTCTCTCTCTGTCCCTCTCACATACACTCTCCCCGAGGCCCCGAGGGTGATGTATCAAAAATCATACCCCCGGCCAGATTGATATTTGCCGACCTTAACCTGACCGAATTGCCTGACGCACACACTGACGCACACGCAAACGCACACACACACGATGCCCGATTGTTAATCGATTTCCGATCGAAAGCAGCAGAGGAAAGGATCAAAAAGGAAATTTGTATGGAGAGCTTTAATCCATCCTCTCTTTTTTTTCTCATGAATCATGCTGCTTGGCTCAACTGCAGGTCGCGACCGGCATTTAGACCCCAAAAGTTTATTACAGGCCAGCTACCAACCCCTTAGCAGGTTGACCAGCCACAGAAACCACACAACCGCAGGGGAACCCCATTATAGCTCAATTTACTGTTCCGTCCGATTATCGAGAACTCGACGAAGCAGCCACAAAGGCTAAAGAAGGGAGACCCCTTTTTGGAAGGGGGGAGCTTTTAATTTCAAACAAATTTTCGATCATCCCCGGCCAGACGCGGCCTCTCGAGGGCCCTTGGTCCTAACTGGCCCGTTGCGCTAGTGCCGCTGCTGCTGCCTTGGGCGATACTTGATGTTTTCTCATCCGGAAAATTCAGAACCATCGTGACTGTGCCTCTTGCGCTTCTCGGGAAGGCACAAGGCAGACCAGCAGCGCCAGCAACGGTCAACGGAAGCTCCAAATGAACGGTAATCAAATTCAAACAAAACGAATTCCGTGCGCCATGTTTCCCTTTTGATCAACGGTCGATAAGTAGACTTTTCATCCCCGGACCCGAGGTTGATCCTTGACACATACCCCCAAACACACACACATACATCCAGGGCCGCAGGGTACGCACTGAACTGAAGTTCGTCTTCTTACCCTCTTCTGATACGCCTTGAACGCCATCGATCGAGGTTGGCGAACCGTTGCTGTGCTCGTCGTCGCACTGGGAACCGCTTAACCTCTGATGTTTGCTGTGAGAGTTAGCGCGTGTGCCTGCCTGTCTGTATGTGTGTGTGTGTGTGTGTGTGTGTCCGAGCACCCGCATGGTAAAGGAATTAACCAGCACCCTCCATCGCCGCCACCGGGACGACCTCGACCGACTTTCAGCAGTATCCGCTGAGCAGGATCCAAACACCAAACGCAAGAAGAAGGCCTCCTGCAATCGATGCTTTGTGCGGTGGCCAAGCGTGAGCCCACAGAGAGCCCAAAGAGAGACACGTAGCCGCAGCTAGCCATGGCTAGCTATCATCATCGGCTGTGATTAGAGAGGGCGGTCGCAGAGCGATATAAACATTACCATTAACATGATCCCAAACACAC
>NC_064874.1:4015000-4035000 GCF_943734745.1 Anopheles darlingi | reverse complement strand
TGCCGAATGCCGGTCCCCATCGTTAGCCCAACCCATAATACCCCTCCTATAAATCCTCGCGACACCTCAATTTAAGGATCAGGCATCCCACTGCGCGTTGACGAAGGACGCGATGGTTCAAACGCGGGGTTTTCGTTAAATTTATGAAATGAAAATGTGTCAATTGGCTGATTGACAGGCGTTGAAAGGGAGCGGTGAGCATGAATTGGAAATTGGTAACTGAATACCACACCTCACACCGCACCTGACCTGACAATGACCACGACACAATAGCGATCTTCACTTCACTTTTGCCATTAGTTTATGCCTTTAATAGCGAGCCACCAACCATCACCACCACCACCACCGTTCGACCGGGAAATGGGACGGAAACACGAATCATATCATCACCATCATCATCCTCCACAACATCCCATGATTGCTTCTTTTCTTATCATTCGCACCGTGGTCCCCGCGGTGTGTTCTGTTTTATGCTGCGGCCGCGCAACAGCCAATAACCATTTATCGCTGTCTTCCGTCAATGGTCAGCAGCAGCAGCAGCAACACCACAATACGGCAGCGTGGTCACGGTACGGAATATGGTGGGCGAAAAGCGCCCTCCCGGGAGAGCCAGACACTTGCTCGCTGCATTTGCTCAATGCTACCACTCAAGTTGAGCGTAGTTTAAACGAAACTAGATAAATGGACAAAACGTGATTCGAAAGATGAAAGAACCTTGCTCTGCGCCAGCGCCCCCGGTGGCCACCATGGAACCATGGAAGGAAGCCAGCCACTCTGGCTTGTCTCTGTGTATGTGTTGCCGCATCGGAAACGCTGGTGGCCGCTTTGGGTTTTTATATCTCCAACGTTTATTTAACGGGAAAACAAATCAAAAAAATGTAATTTTTCTTTTATTGCTCCATCGGTCGTCCGTCGAGGTCTGCCAACGCGTTAGGTGACAAATCGAGAAAAGCCGCTCCACTCCGGTAGTAGAGAAAATGAGGTGGAAGGAGGGGTCTCAAAATGTCAAGCAAAAGGTTAAGGACGAGCGCAAACAATGGGTTCGATCGATTTTCATTAATCACTAGCGACCGGCTCCTCTCTGCTACGGGTGTTAAAATGTTGGACCTTTTTTTTTCTTTTCGGTCAAACAAACAAACCATCGATCGCTTCATCAACAAGCGTGTCTAGTACCGGGTACGTTGACAAGCCCTATGATACACTGAAGGAACGGGTGGTTCACGAGGACCTATAGCGCGCATCGGAGAAGTACCGAAGTGTAATTATATTTTTAAACGAATTTGCGATTCAATCTTCAGCGCAATATGATTTCACCCGCCCGTGATCCGCCAACGGCTTAACGGCCGCGGTGCTACTACCGCCATTGCATGATGATGAATTACGCTCGCTCGCTCGCTCGCTCGCCGTACCGTTTTAGATCATGTTTTCGATTACGCTTCCTCCGGTACACTAGCGCGCTTGAGCGCGAACGCACCTCTCGAGCAGCACACAATCACCGTGGCCCATCCGGTCAGTAGAAGACCTCGTCGCCGGGTTTCTCGCAATAACGCGGCGTCGTCCCCATCTGGCGTCGTTTATTCGCAGTCGTCGAGCGAGGTCGTGTGGAAAGTGTGTAATGAATACCGTTGTTGACGGCTCCTTACAGTCTGTGGGGAGTGGCCTTAGGCACACATCAGCACAGCAGCAACGCAGATGGACTTTTTATGGCATATTAATGAATATCGATTTCATTATCGACGGATTAATAAAATCACTGTGCTGTGTGCGAAGCAGCCCCAAGAGATGGTGGTGGTGGTAGTGATAATGGTGCCGAACGGACTTAGCAAGCTGGTATGTCCTTTTCGTCGAAGGCGTTGAAAGAAGGACGATTTCCATTAAAGTTTCATCGATACACAAATTTACGCCTGTCCATCAAGCGCGAGCGAGTCGAGGGGTCATGGACATGGTGATGATGATGATGATGGTGCGGTCCCCCTCCCTTTCTCTCCATCACTCTCTCCAACTCTCCGTGTTGTGGCCTGTTTGAACAGAACGCTATTAATTACTCTACCTGCCTCGTGCGCTCCTTTCACCTTTCCCTTTCGCTGCTATAAATTGCATTCATACTGTGGCCTTCAACGACCCTTCCACGGTCCTCCCACCCGAGAACATTAAGCCAATTTGATTTTCACAAACACACAACCTCCTCGGTACCATTTCCACCGATGCACTTGTCTGATGTGTGTCGTGTAGCGTTTGTTTTCTGTCTGTGTAAAAAGCCGATTATTTTTCAATAAATAATTACAATAAAAAACGCGATCCGCGTTCAATTTACAATCCATGCCCCGAAGCGATAGCTCGCATCTTGTGCGGTTCACCTGCGTTCCATCAGGTGGTAGTTTCAATTCAGTTTTTCTTTCAGCCGGAAAAACGTACCAAATAAAGCGGAAATTGAACTTTGAATGAATGGCGGCACACTCCGGACGAGCTAGACGTGCGCCAGAATTGCCAAAGATTGCGTTGCATAGCGTCGCCGTTTGGTACACATCACATCAGCTTCTTCCATTAGGTGAAAAAGCTCCGCTATCTCTAGTCGCTGGGACGGGGTCCGCACTCTAATGAGGATATTGCGTGCCGAATTGAATGTCAAGCGACAAAACGCGAGTGTGATTTTTTCCGGTTTTTTCTCTTCTCATTCTGTTTGTCCGGGAAGAGGCGAGGCGCGGACTTAGTGCCCGCCAGAGCGCCAGTCAGTGTCCTGTACCACTGTCATCGGGGGGCGGGGTCCGGTTGCAATGAAAATGCAATAAACGCTCAGGTAGAGGCGCGCAGACGCTACAAGTAGTGAGCCTGATGATTGCGGGCCAGTCAGGGATACAGACAAGGACGACGGCGAAGTGCGCGAGTTTGATATCCTCTTCCTTGATTGCATAATTTGCCTGCATTGTATCAGTTCGCGATCGCTGGTTGCAAGCAGTGGCGCTGTGCGCGCTGGTATGATTTTATAATTATGCACGTAACATTCGCCGCCTTTCTCGCGTCGTGGTCGCAGCGGAGTGTTATAGGACGAGCACACGCAACTCAAACTCCCGCGAACCCCAACACCTACCAAACACGATGTGGTCGTGGCCGGTGCTGGTGTTCGCCGCCAAGAAGGCGCGCTAGCCATAATCTGGAAATCGCATTAAATTCATATGGCTGCCCGCCCCACGGCCTGGCCGTTCCATCGCTCATTTTATAACCTTCACCATGCGCTGGAAGGAGGACAGCAGCGTTATGGCGGGGACAGCAACATGCCTGCTGCTGCCTTTTGCCCAGCAAAACCATAACAGTATAACCGTCTGGTGTATCAGTTGTTCTCGCCATACACTTCTTACTGCTCCTATTCCTTCCACACTATTTTTCTGTTCTTTCGTCGAATTTTCTTACTTATTTCCTCCGCGATGCGACGGCAAGCGAAATGTTGTTCCTACCGCAGCAATCGCCCCGCCGCGTTATGAGTTACTGTTTTACGACGACTTTTAATCTGGCCGATATGTGTGCGAGCGTGTGTCGTGTGTGTGTGTGTGTGCGTGTGACGAGAGTGTTTGGTGCTTGTTTAACAATTCCACTGTACACGGTGAGAGGGTGGTAGTTTCCATTTCCACCACGATTCCGCGTTAAACCATTTCTGGCAAGGACGACGACGACGACGATAAACTTGTGCCTCTTGCACCTCCTCCTATCCCTGTCCTCTTCTTCAGTGTCGTCGGCTTCTCGGCGTCGTCCTCCTCGTCGTTACATAAACATGTAAGCGAACTATGCTGTCCATGGTCTCTCTCTCTCTTTATCTTTCTCTTTCGTTCTCTCTCTCTCTCTCTTGATCATTTGCCTAATCAAACGACTCGCAAGAGGAGGTCTTATAGCCAGGCAGACCGAGTAATAACGATATTCCGGTCCGGTCCTCGCGTCGCTTGCTTCGCACTCTGCGTGCATCGCTTTGAAGCTGCCAAGAGTAGCGGCGCTCCGTTAGTGGTTATGCTGCGTTCTCGGTGCCCGGGCCACGGGGCCACGCTACGCCACATTAAGATTAAGGCTCGTCGCAGCGGCAGCGTTACCCAAATGAAGATAACTCAGTAGTGCGCGCTCCAATGGAGCCTTTACAGCGCAGAGAGAAAGAAAGAGAGAGATAGAGACAGAGACAGAGAGAGGTGAAACAGTGAGGAAACTCACGACCACGGCGACGACGACGATGGCAACGGAACACGACGATGTGTTCTGTGGCAACAAATTCCCTTAGGGAGTTCTCCCAATCCCCAATTACCATGCGCCTCCATCCCTCCATGCCGGTGGTGGTGGTGATGGTGGTACCGGAGACCTTTAAATGTGTGTTTCCTCCGCGGTGCCGAGTCCCTCGGGTCCGACCCGAGACCGACTGTTATCTTCCGAAACATCTCATTACACACACGCTGGCGATTGGATAACTAGCTGAGCATTCGTTTTTGGACCGCGGGATAAACGAAACGATCGCTTCGTCCGACCACTGGGGGACGACCATCTGTCGCCATTGTTGTTGTCGTTACTTTCCCTTAGCTTTCGTCTAACGTTGTCTGGCGCTTTTGCGGCATCACAAACAAAACACATTCGCCCAAAGTAGATAATACAAAACATTGTCAAGAGATCAGAGTGGCTTGGGTGCGTTTTCAAAGGCTTCCCGTTTTTTTTTTTGGGCTTCCCGCGGACACTTTTCCTACTTTCTTGACGCATTAAACGGCTTCCCGGAACTGTCATACAGCATGTCCCGAAGCCCTTCGAAAACGAAACGAAAGGCGCGGCGGCCCCCAAATCATCTCACAAAACATCTCTAGGCCACACTCTCGTCCGGCAAGTCATTTCTCAATGAAACCGGGCAGCCCCAGCAGAGCCCGGACCTGTCCGTGGCAGTGAGAAAACATCCGAAACCGGGGATCGAGCGAAGCTGGCTCAGTCTGTTGGAGAGGGGGTCGGAAATCATTCGGGAAGATATGTTTGCTTTTAATAATTAATTATACACAAACCATAAACCTATCTGCTTCGTTCACTTCCCGTCTTTCGACCTCTCGCCAACTGCTCTCGGTGCTGTGGGTGTTGCTTATCGGGCGGGACTGGTGAACTCATTTGGCCCCGTCGGAATGTCTTACAATCCGCAACCGGTCCGACGGAACGGCAGCATGACGATGGGTGCGAGACGGTGATGCTTTCCTCGCTTTCTGCAAACGATCTGATGAAAAAGGTCACCGCAACTGTGCTTGCTCTGGCTGACTGGCTAGCTGGCCTGGCTTGTGACCGACGACCTACCAACACTCTCCAAAAAGGAAGGAAAGGTTGTGGAGCACTCTGCCGTCCGGGCCGTCTGCCCGTCAAGGTTGCTATTGGTGAATGAGAGCGAGCTGTTTATGAGATAGATGAGGAGGTCTCGGTGGTGGCCACCACCATCCACTCGCACCACTTCCATTCTGCCAGTTAAGAAAACGCGGTTAAGAAAACACTGGCAACTGGGAAGAATGCTCCAGTGAGTGGAAGCGAGAGGGAACCGAGTTCTCCTCCGACAAGGACCGAATCGAGAGGAATACCTTTTATTGTAGGATTCCGACCAAATTACATTAATTTCGGCTGTCTTTCGGCCGTGTAAAATAAACAAGCACAAACAGACGCACACACGCGTACACGACATGCCACGGCATGCCAGTAAATTGTAAATTACTTTATAATCTGTGGCCCCCTATTCTGTCAGGCGATATGTGTGTGTGATGCTGGATGGAAGTGAGGTAGCAAGAGAGAAAGAGAGGGAAAGAAAGAGAAAAATATACATTCATCAGTAACCGTGCACCGGTTGCAAGGGCTCGCAGACCGGATTCTACAGTCAGTGAAATGGACAACACAATTCGGGTCTCGGGGTAGCGTTGAAATCATTTCCAGGGGCCCGAATAATTGTCCTTCGTCCCAAAAAAGAGGCAGAGCAGAGCGAGCAACTGTGGAAGACCTTTTCTGGTCGCCGCCGCGTCGAGTTTTTCATCGAAGGCAATTACCTCACCAAACCAAATCCTTCCACAGCCGGTAGAGGGAGGCGAACCGAAAGAGGAGGAGGAGTGGAATACCGAGAAACTTTTGACTTGTTGTACCACCTACCCCTCCCCTGCCTCCTGCCAAAGTCGTTTATCGATTATTTCCTGGGAAACACCAACCCATACCGTCGGTTCGGTTCGGTTCGGTTGTCGCGTGTTTCATATTTTCGTTACTCCCTTCCCTTTCGCGGCCACCCTTCCGGGGCGGTTGGCCCTTGTACAAAGAATCCTTTCGCGGTGAAGGGGCACATTCATCTTGAAACCGTTGCCGACCCAAAACTTCACCTAAATCATAACCAAAACTGGAAACTGGAAACGATTGGAAAAAGGCGGAAAACAATGCCGCGGTGTGAGAAAGAGAGAGAGAGAGAGAGAGAGAGAGAGAGAGAGAGATAAAGGAGTCGTAGGTTGAGGAAGACGAACGAAGACTAGCAGCGCCTTGGAATGCCGCGTCTGACGACGTCGAGACTCCGAAAAGAAAGGAAAAACATTCCCTCACGGAAGAAGTTCGACCGACGACCGAGTTCGGTTGGAATGTTCGCGTCTCTGAACCAAACCCCCGGGAGTATCATCATCACCATCATCATCAGCATCATCATCGCCTTCAGCATTCATCGTCGTCGTCGTCGTCGTCGTCGTCGTCGACGTCGTCGCTGCCATCTACGTCATCTGCAGAATCGATCGTGAAGAAGATTTCCTTCCGCTTTCCGCCGAGTGGCGCGTGTTCGATTGTATACCGGAATCCGCCACACGGCGCACACCTTGTTGCTTGGGAGTAAGCGAGATAGAGAGAGAGAGTGCTGCAGGAATCTCGGGAGGAGAACAGCAATTTCCCAGGAAAAGCTCCCGTTTGACTTGATCGTTTGAAAGAACGGGGAGAGGAGGGAGGGAATGTGTTGGCTATACACCTGCCACATTTCTTCGCCGTAGACCGTAGACCGAAAGAAAATTCGAAATTCAAAATTGAATAATGCCTCTTAAGTGAACCCCTTTTTGCGTCGCGCCATATTCGCTTGTTCGCCATCGACGACTGCGTTCGACTTCTTTGGCGGCGGCTACCACGTAAGACCTTGCTTGCCGATTTACTTTTCCTCAACGCGTCTTATCAGCGCAAGATAAACATTTCACAAGTGAAAACTTATTTTATCATCAACCGAGTGGAGTGTCCCCCTCTGGGGAGGCGAGCGAGATCGATGTGAATTCGATTGAGACTTGTACACATACACACACACACACACACACATGGCTCGATGCTGAAGCAGGAGGAAAGGACTTCCTGGGGGTGGTCTGGTGGTGGTTGAAATATGTGTCTTTGAAACAATTTAACGATCAATATTCGCGACCATGCCGCTGCTACTGCTGCCCGTAGTCGCTTTCTTTTTGCTATTAGCGTTTGGCGAAGCAATACACACACACACATACACACACAATCCAATCAATCATGCGCCATGAATGCGCCACCGGTGGTACTGCCGAGCAGCGCTAGGCCGAGGTAAGAGAAATCTAATCTAAATCTAATCCAAATTACCCCATCTTCTGTCGCGACGAAAGTTTCCCAGAACGAAGGACGACTAACTCCACCTTCGTCCTTGCGTCTTGTGGTTCATTCATTTAAATCATGATAACGCGTGCTAACCCAGGACAAACTCACGATACAGACGGGGAACGGGCGGTAACGAGGGCCGCCAAAACGGTTCGCTCGTCTTCTTGATGGCTTCATAAATTTTAGACTCCAAACGAGGTCGTACTGGTGTAACACTGCACACACACACACAGGAGGGCTATACGTGCGCGTAACCCCAAGACCCCGAAAAAAGCCAGCTAGCCAAGCAAGCAGCAATTTGTCCGTTTTGTTTCTGTTGTCCGCCCTTCTGCTGCTCTCCTCTCACACGTCCCGTGGGCTCTATCATATCCTACCGCCAAGGGAAATGTCAAAACCGCTGCGCTCCCTTTTTACACGTCTTGTACACACAACACAGAACACAGCAACCGACGAGAGAACCCATTTTTTAACCTAACCCACCCACGAAGCAAAATAGACAACACAAACTTCAACTTCGATGTAGAGAGATAGAGAGTGAGAGAGAGCGACAGCAAGAGATAGCAAAAGAGAGGGAAAGAAAAGCAAAGGGAAGCAAAATAACCGTTTCTCAAACACTCTAATGCCTCGAACTCTCTTATGCAAATTCGCTCGTTCTAGGACCTCGGACCCCCTTGCAAAGTCAACAAAAAAAGGGTGCAAAGCGCGCGATGGCGTGGGAAGGTGTGGGGGGGGCCCATTACGGCGAATCATAAAACTTGGCCACGACGAGGTAATCAAAACAAATCGAATGCATGCCCCCAAACGCTGCTGCTGTCTACTGCTGCTCGGTGCCCTTTTCTTTCGAATTGACGGAGCTGAATTGGTAGCGGTATCTTGGTTGCCCTTTCTCATGACTCACTGACTTCTTACACTGGGTTCTTATCAGAATTCAGCCAACCCCCGGAGAGCGCTCAGATGATGAGTGGAGAGGTTTAGACGACGAACTGTTTCGAACAGACAGCGTAACGCTGTTGAATAATGCAAACGTTGTTACATAGTGTTCACAACGTAGCGTCCAGCGGCGCATTAATTTGGACGCCACCGATCACTAGGATTGGCGACCATTCGGAAACAGATTAAACTTCTGGAACACCACATTCTGAAACCTTAACCGTGGGCCAATTGCCGGCATGGACATTAGGATGCGCCGGGGGGCTCCAGATAGATATTTTTCTATTTACGAATCAATTCACCGGCGGAACCATCTCTCGGCTGTCACTCTTATCTCGGGTACTTTATTGCTTCGCCGCTGTCAGCTTTTGGCATCATAGCAAAAGGGAGACGTTACGTGGGGGACACGCTGGCCTCCTCACGCACCCCCCAGGGAATCCCGAGGGCCCGGGAGCCCGGCCTCAATCACTCGATTGGACAGCCGGCAGTCATGTTGAATGTTTTATTGCTAACACAATCGCTTCCCCGCTTCCGGGAAACCACCACCACCATCACCACCGCCACCACGACCATCACTATACTGTATGGCCGTTCCAAAACTTTTTTGTTTGACTTTTTGCTCGTCATCCCTCTCTCGACTTCCGTTGGCCGGTCGGTGCTTTAAGGCAACCATCAACCGGTGACGGCCAAAGGTAGAAATTCAATCTCGGGGCTGTGGCGCGTGCCACGATGGTGACAGTGCAGCGTGATCCCGGTGATGCTCAATCGCTTAATTATCGTGAATGTCGTCGCAATCAAGCATGTTCCTGTACCATTACGTGGCTCCTGGATGGCTACGCCCATCCGTAGATCCGTCTAATAACGTTCTGTCGCAGACAAGGCGTCTCCATTCTGAGGGAAAACCAAGCTACCAGGCGCCTCCATTCTCGAAACCTCGCCGCTGACGCATACGCCCTGCGATGCGTTGCCATGAAAAATGAACCTAATCTTTGATGGCTGGGTGGGGAGGGGGTGGAGGGTTAAGGGGTGGCAGGCAGAAATGTGTGTGCACGTGTGTGTGTGTGTGTGTGTGTGTATGTGTCCAATAGCCGGCGGCACAATCTCATGTTCGCTTTGCCGTCGTCCGCGCCCTAGTACATTGCTCAAGCTACTGCTGCTGCTGCTCTTTTCGCTGGTGGCGTCTGCGCTTCGTTGTAACGTCCTCCCATCCCTCCGTCTCTCTTGCTATCTCTCTGTCTCTCTAGAAAAATTCTGTATAATTTCAGCGACGAATAAGAGTGGAGAACACGAAATCAAACAAGAAGCCATATGTGTGCGTGTATGTGTGTGTGTGTGTGTGTGTGTGTGGTGTACATTGCCTCTACGCCATTAGATGCCAGCGAGCCAGCGAGCCAAACCGGCCCCTGAGTATGAGCACGTTTTATGCGATCCACCGTACATGTAGACCCCCGGAGCACTAAGCCTTCTTGCGATGAGCAGCGCGAAAATAATCGTCCCACTTATCCGCTCGACACAAAAGAGGAATGGCCCGGCCAGCGCCAGCACCAGCCAGGGTCCCAGGAGCAAGGATACAGTTCCTGCAGCGCCCTCTCTGGCAGCGCCATATTGAAAAACCGAATTCGATCGACACGAACTGCTCGGCTGCTGCTCGCTAAGCTTTCCGATTCGCCGGATTTGATAGTGTGACCCGCAGTGAGCCCGTAGTTCCACGGGCACGGGCGAAGGGCTTAAAGCGATATTAAACCGAAAACATGACCTACACCATGATGGTGGTCGCAAGACCGGAGGGGCCCGGAATCGAAACGACCGAGCGAACGAATATGCTCTCTAGGGAAATTATGAATTCTCTGCAACCCGCCCGTTCCGTCGGTGTTATGTAGGTCAATTCCAGCCGAACGCTGGCTGTGTGGTTCCGTATGCGCGCGTGTGTGTGTGTGGCAGCTTCCGTGCTCCGTGGCGCATTCAGCGACTTTGACTTTGGCCTGTCTTTGGCCGGGCACAGCAAAAGAGTCACTAATCCTATATCCGGCCCGGCTCCGGTCCGTCTTAATGAGACCCCAACGAATGCGTTTTTTTTTATGTAGTCTCATAAGTCAGATCACAGGAGTAGGAGAAGGACACGATGCGTGTTCGGATATTAGCTTGTGCTGGTATGTTTATTCCTTTCCTGCCCCGGTTCTGAGCTTAATCAGGTCCGTTCCATTACAATAATTACTTCACGCGGAAGCACCCTCCCCCCCGGCCGAACCTTGGACCGGGAAAAGCCTCATCGAAAGAAGACGATGAAGAAGGGAAGAGGCGCAGACGGTTTCGGGGCAAAATGTCCTTCCGAGCGAACCGTGGGGTTCGACTGATCGGCACCGCCTGATAGCGTGGCGACGGCTACCTCTACCTTGAAGAAGCTTGAACACTGCTCCTTATCAAACAAACCGGACACTATCCGGGGCAGTGTTTTACCGATCTTCGTCACGCAATCGCGCAGTACTTCTGCCGCCGTGCACACGCCAACTCTGGCGATAGTAGAGAGGGGTTGGAGAAATACAAACCGAACCAAGAAGAGGGCATGGAGATGGAGATAAATCCATCTCTTCTACCTGGTGGAGGTAGGTAGGTCTCCCACATTCCATCTAGTTCTGCTTTTCTGCGAATTAATTTTCCACCTCCACCCTCGACTTGGTGCGAAGGTCAGGTCAGCGCTTGAATTGATGATAGGGATTAGAAGTAAGCAGCGGGAGAGATAACCCAAGGAATCCCAATCTCCTTCCCGACAAACGACAAAGGAAAAGAGCAAGAGCCCAAAAAACGTAACGAACGAACAAAGGACGAAGGAAGAGAGCGTTGGTTTTTTGCGAACCAGAAAACCATTTTTCTGTCCCTCGGAACGTATACGCGGAAATGTAACATTTCGTTACGATTATTGCACTCCCGGTCTTGGACGATCGCTCCCCGGAGACCACGACCACCGCCACCACCATCGTCGTCCCCGCTCGCCGTCTGGATAAGCAAATGACGTACCACAGAAATAGAACATTGCCGGAAACATTAGCCAGCATGTAATTTTATCCTTCATGGCTCACGCAAGCTGCTTTCACTGGCCCACTGGACAACGGGCGGCTTTCCTTTCGGTGCGCTCCCTCCTATCCTTCACAACAGAGCTGCTTAATCTTCTCCCAAATTCTATCATTCGAATGATGGCTGTTTGGTCACTTTATGTAGCAAAAAAAACGGCAACTAGTACGTTGTTTGATCTACTCCCGGTATCGGAGGACTTGAGAAGGAACACAAACTTCTCCAGAAATAACTGACGGAGTGCAATGCAATGATAAAAGCAGACGCCTGGATCCAATCGAACTTTCTTTAATTCGTGTAGTCACCAACATACAGCACCAGGTGTCATGGCAAGGTTCAGTTTGGGTCAGTGTAGAGCCAACGAATAGAGGACCGAATTCCCGACATCAGGTTGAATATGATGTAGAAAAACTAAACAAAATGCAAAACACACAAACAACAGACATTGCAGAGCTAGGAAAGACAGAGAGAGCGCGCGCGCGAAACTTGACATTGCAGCATCTGCTCGGACGCGCCGTTCACACGATGGTGTGTTTGTCAGATTTTCCACCATTTGGCACGACGCGCCTCGGTCACGGTTTTTCATTGTTGGATCCGTTTTTTTTCTCTCTTTTAATCTGTGCCCCTTTCCATTGGTCCCTCTCCTTTCCCCATTCTCCTTGCCTGCATCTAAATTGAAGCGAGCCAAAAGTTAAAAATATCCACGAAACCGCGCGTACCGTCGCCATGACTCACGGAACATTGGACCGGACGGACGGTGCTGCGGTGGTCCCACAGCCACTACACTACTATCGACAACGGTTTCCTACTACTACTCCTCCTTCTCTCCTCCTCCGGCCGGACCTCCAAACAAAGGGTGCCAATTACAGTGCTCGTCGTCGTCGTCGACGGAACGAAAACGCAGATCAGATCAGCGCATCGGCGGCGAACGATGGTGCCATCTCGCACTCCGTCGGACAATTCGCTTGCCTATCCTGCCGATCATCATCAAAGGAGAATCCGAGCGTCGAGCAGAGGGAGCAGCGACAGAAGATGAATGGACCTCCTCGAAAATGGTCTCGCGAAAAGTCGCGCGCCGTTGTCGCCTTTGACGGGCCTGAATCGGGCCGGCATCTGGTGCTACCAAGCTATATACACGCATTAGTGCAGACCACCCAGCGGCCAAAACGGGGCCGTTTTTACGGGGAAAATGTAAACAGCGTCCGTGTTAGCCGGATTACGGACCACGGTTTGTGCGTGTAGAGAGTACAGAGAGCTCAGAGAGAGAGGGAAAGAGAGAGAGACAGAAGAAGAAGAAGGAAGAAGGAATAGAGCAAGAGAGACAGAGAGTTGGATCGAAAGAAATCGCAGGAAAAAAAACACCTACTTGAGCGCTTCCTCGTGCCAGTCCGGTTCCGTCGACGAGGCCGCCCATTTGTCGTTGTCAATCGCTATCGATACCTGGCTGAGGGACTGCTTCAAGTTCCGTGGCATGATGATCGCGCCGGGGATGCGGATGCGGCGGATGCTCCTCCAACTCCGTGGCAACTGGTCCAGCATAAATAACTTTTTTCCCTTTTTTCCCACTCTCTCACTCCGGTGCAGCTCCCGTTGGATCAAGAGAAGGAATAGTGGTCACCACACGTGTGTGTGCCTGTGTGTGTGTCAACACACGTTGTTCGCTTTCCTTTGCCAAAGCACCTTTGCTCTGCTTCACAGTTCTGTTGTCCGCTTCCCGTACCACTTGAACACACTACTCCTTCTTCGAGGGTGAGAAAAGTCCTTCATCTTGTGACCGGAGGGAACACAGCACACCTCACACCACACCACAGGGCAATGGATTAATTGGCTTTCTTCTTTCGCTCCGTTTGCAATTGGCTCTCCACACAACGTTTCGACGCTTCTTTTTGCCTCTATCGAGCTCGTGTCGACGTCACTTGGAACAATGATCCGCTATCAACTTCTCGCGATCGTTGACAGATGCCCACCGGAGCGTAACACGTGACCTAACACCGTAGCGCTGGAACGAGTTTTAGCGCTCCAAAGTGTTGCGTAGCTAATGAAGTTGTCACTTCCAATTTTCGGCCACATAACACCAGTTCGAGGACGCGAAGCATAAAATACCGAACCGACCGAGCACTCGCGGTCCACACACATGGTGGACGGCCACCACCTCGGTCCAATCGATTAACACTTGCTCCTCAGCGATCGTGTCTTGTCGAAGGACAAAGCAAACGATCCCCGGATGGTCCCGGATACGATTGAGCTAGATTTTTGGCCCGGAAAAATCGATCCGGAACGCGCGTCAACGGAATTGCTCACGGTACGATATCAAACTGCTGCTGCTACCACTGCTGCGCCATCAGTATGGCGACGGTGCGGGGTTGGTTCCGAATTCCCGAATAAACCAACGAACCGAGAATAGCTACCAGGCAGCAGCAGCAGCAGCAATAGCAATAGCATCAGTAAGCAAGCTTCCGGGAGGTGCAATTAGCGACTCGTGAAAAGAGGAGTGAGGATGATACGGTGCCGTTGTTGTCGTCGTCGTCGTCGCCGTTGTCTATTCCGTTTCGCGTTGGTCACGCCAAAATCAAACAATGTGATTAGAGGCCACCATCACATCACAACAAACCTTTCTGGCCGGCGATTGACCAAGGGGAAACAGCCACAAAGCAGAGCAGTATCAGTGACATCTCAATCTCAAGCCCTCCCCCCCTGTCCATATCGCGGACACCATGTGCCGTGTTATCCTAGTGCAGGTGCGCCTGGTGTGTGCGCGAGCGCTGACAAACCGAAACCACCGAGCACAGCAATGGCGTTCCGCGGTGTTTGACAAAGTAGATCGATGACAACAGGCACTCTTCTCTCACCCGTTCATCTCGAGCTCGCCAATTTGGTCACTTCGCGGTGCTCTTTGCTTGATTACTCACTCTTTCTCTCTTCGATGCGTGTCGCGGCATGTGTGTGTGTGTGTGTGTGTGTGTCGAGAAGAATGGATTTGGGTTGTTAATTGTATGATTAAAAATAAAATCAACACACAAATTAAAGCTGCAGCTCACCTTACGCTGAACCAAGTTCCCTTCATTCCGAGGTTGCGATTTTTGAGACCTAATGTGCCTTGACACCTTGACTTTCGTGAAACAATACTTTTCCTTCCTGATCCTGTTTGCTATATGCCACACTCGATATCACTCAAACTGTCATCACGACCATGGGAGGTGGACAAGGCCTTTGCCATGAGGCCGCGCTGCGTGTACGCAAAACTCTCTCCTGATCGCTCTATTTTTTGTTTTCAAACTTCAAGCGCGTAATATCGTCGCGCTGAGGTTAGATATCCCACTTGAATGCGCGAAAGTGGGATGATAAAATGTTGAATATTTCATCCATACGGTTCGTCGTCAGAAGAAACCCTCAAGGAACGTACGGCATCGCCAAGGTATAGCCAAGATTAACAAATCTTGAAATATGGTTTCAACACCACCACTAGCTCTCTTTCTATCTCTCACTTTCTCTCTCTCTCTCTCTAATAACGGTTGTGGTACCCGTTTGATGATGAGATGAGATCGACGCCCATCAAAAATGGATCATCAATTATAAACGACCGGGATAAGGCACGTCCGGAAGAATCGTCGTTGTCGTCGCTGTTCCGACTGAACCTTCTGAATACCTTCTGAAAACTCCTGTGGCTCTTCCTGGAGCTATCGATTATTGTCGAAAGGGTCGCAAACCTACGTCAACCGGGAACAAACCGGTGAACGTCATCGCAAAGCGGGAAGCGAGCAAGCAAGCACACGACGCGTTGCACACTTTCTCCGTTTCTCGTTTCGTTTCATGAATAAAATATCAACTTCCGCTTCCGTCTGATGTGTGGTGACGGTGCAGCAGCAGCAGCAGCAGCAGCAGCACCGCAGCTGAACCTTTGACGTTCACTCTCAATCCGCGTTCGAGGCGCGCGCGACTGGTGCGAGAACCAATTAACGGATGGCGTTCACGTTCGCGTTCCCTGAGTAATGTCTTCCTTCGTGGAGCGCACCATTTGCATTTCCACCGTCGCTCTCTTTCTCCCTCTTTCTCCATTTTTCTTCCTTCTCTCTCTCTCTCTCCCCTTCTCTCTCTCTCTACCTCGTAGAGATTTGCTGCACCTTCATTTTAATGCTGCAAAAGCGTATTAAATGAGCGTTAATCAACGTCACGATCATTCCGGTTCTGGGCGAGATTGCTTCTTTATCGATTTATCGTCGAAGAAACGTAAACGAAGCGGCCTCTTAAAACGCCGCGCGGTCCAGCTAAACGATGGCAAATAAATGATCCCAAATTCAATCAACAAACGTTCCCACCGACAATAAACTCGGCTCGTTTCGGGGGCAACTCCGAGATACTAACGTCAGGGGGATATGGGTTCGATCAATTAGCTAGCTCTCCCGTCGCCTTCGAGGATCTTGCAAGGATTGGAAGGACTTAACTTTTCCGTCCTCTGACTTGGCCAGGCGGTGAGGCGAGCTGGCGAGAGGCGAAGGAGCGAGAGGCCAAAAAGTTTTAATTAATACCATAATTTACTCCACCACAAGTGCTTCTTCCGTGACCGAAACCGGCTGCATCTTCGCTGTACCCTCGCGTCTTGCCTGTTTCGTTTCGTAGAAGGAAAATGACGAACAGTGCAGCTGTGCCCGTGCTAAGTCGATGTTGTGTCCTAGAAATCGCTAGAAATTTGTTTTTTTTCCTACCCCGAGAAAATGGGAAAAAATGCGTATCACCCGAAAACAACTCCATCAAACGAAAAACAACGATTGCTTCATCCCGGAAAGTGGAACTCATCTTCCTTTCATCCGGGGCAAATTTTGTGATCCGAGAATTGTACCCCAAAAACCAATTAATTACCCTTTTATACATACCACAAATTATGTCAATAATTTGTCCAAGATGTCTCACCTGTGGAAGGAAAAGCAACGAGAAAAGAAAAGGAGATCTACATTAGCAAAGTCGACAAACATCGTCCCGGGGGGGCTGGAAATGATCTTGTTATCAGTAGCAAGGTATGGACCAAGTAGCAATTAGAGGGTGGTAATTTCGTTTTCTAACGACGCCACTTCGCTCCAAGGTAAGAAGATGTCGCCGCTACTTCTCGTTGACTACCGGCACACCCCCCACCACGTCGGGGGCCGGTTCACTAACGGAAGGTACATAAAGGTGCGCTTGCCAAGAAAAATAAGGTTCGTTAGACAAACGTTTGCATTTCCAAACTCTACATTTTTTGTTGTCCATGTTAGAGGGGGGGATGAGGTGTGGCGAAGCCAAGACAAGGCGACAGAACGTGAACATCGCGAAGCTGCCTGGCTGGCTCCAGCTGCCTATGCCTGTGTGTTTATTGAGCGTGTGGCGAACACGTTGGGCGCGCGGGTACACCTCGCTCCCTGAACGGAGGCACATCGTCGCCGTGTAAACTGAAATGGTAAACATTAGGCCGCTAGGCCGCCAGCGGAACAGATAGAACAGAAGCTGCGTTACAAGTGCCGAGAGGATCACCTTATATTTCCTCCCGTTGTTGTTTACCAACGAATTGTAACGATTGTGGAATAATGAACATTGTTATGGTTTGAGCGCTGGAACGACAGTAGCAGCAGCAACTATGAAGTGGATGCTGTGTCTAGTGCGCAGCGCGTGGTTCGCTCCACTTCACCGAAAACAATATTTCTCCTGCAGAGTTTGTGACAACGCAGTTCGCTTCAACTCAATCAAATTTTTGTTTCAAATTCTTTCCCATCCACCCAGTGGACAGCGTGTAGGATGTGGCAGAAAGATGAAAACCAAACAGCACCGGCAGCAGCACCTTCTGCTTCTGCTCTCCCCCTTGTTTTTCCTGAGAAGGATTGTGCATAATGCCTAGTAGTAGTGGGCAGATTTAATTTTAGATCTGCTTCAGTTCATCACGAGGCGAACCCCCTCGCCCAACGCAACCGACATAGTATAGTAGGGGGCCTGGTCTCGCGCGACCACACGCGCCACTGTGACGGCTGACACTGCGCTGGTGTCCACCACCATCATCATCACTACTAGCAGCAGCGCTAGCAGCAGCACCAGCTAAGACCACATGAAGAATTAATTACTTCATTAAAATCTAATTCACTGCCGTGCTGTGCCATCATTTGGAAGGTTTCCTTCCTGCCTGCGCTACCCTCTGGTCCTCCGTGTTTTTTGGGCAATCCAAATGGGACACGAAACATGGCTTCCTCCGGGAAAAGTACAGACACACTAACCGAGACAGATGAGTGCCGATCTCTTCAGTCGATCGAGCAACCGATCCTGTCATTGATCTTCGTCATTCGTTAGCGTCATGCTGTTGGTGGCAATCGGTTCCGGTGTACAGACCCCGCCGCGTTGATGGCATAATTGACACGTCCAAGACAATCGATCACCAATGACGACGTTCTGGAACGATAGCAGTCGAAGCGAAGAGCCCCCTCTCACGTCAGGGCTTCCTCCACCACCACCCTACTAATTCGTCTAAGGTACCTGCGAGCCATCGAGTTGCGACATCAAAATGGCACAACGAAAGACGAAGCAAGACGCGCGACACAACCCGCGACTCAGCTCCTTCTCTCACTCTCCTCGCCTGGGTCGACCGCGTGTGTCGATCAACGGGTTTGCGTTCGTCGCCAATCGATCAAGCAGCGTATAGGGGCCACAGGTGCAGGGAGGGGCAGGGGATTGGTTCCGCGGTCGTGTCGCACAGGTCGCGTGAGTCGCGCCGATCGATCGCCACGCTCGCGTCGTCGCTCACTATATGCACAAACCAAGTACAAGGCGGCCCGGCGGAGGGTGAAGGGGTGATCAAGTGGCAACAAAACCGAATAATTAAACGGCAAATCACGCACACACGATTGGCCACCATTTGCACGACCGCGCTTCGCGATCCGCAAGCGAGCTGCTGGTTGGTATCGAGGCCAACGGCACGCAGTCGATCATCGATCTGTTCACACACAGATTGACCCCCGTACTCGCTTCGCACTTGCACAAGCACTTCATCAAAACGCTAAATACATGCGCACTTTATCATCTCATTATGACACTTTCGCTCTCCCACACTGCAACCAAAAAAAACCAACAAAAAAAAACATGTCGCCAATCGTACCGCAGTAGGCGCATGATCATGCACCGTTGGGGCGCACCCCTCCCCCCCCCCCACACACCGTGCCATAAGCCGATCGTTCACCGCGACCGCGACCGCCGCCAAGAGAGGCGAACAAACCGTCGCGCTCCCCATTGTGTGCTCCCGAAGAAGCACAGCTCTCTCGCGCGCACGGATTGTTCTCTCGATCTCGAAGGAGCTCCTTCTCCCCAGGGCCATATGGCGGCAGGCAATGGTGGCAGGCAGTGGCAGACCAGGCAGACCGCCTCTCTCGCTCGCTGCTCGTGGTGACAACGGGCGTGTGCGACCGCGCGGTGCTTGATCAACATGCTCGTCGCCATCGTGGAGGCAGTGCCAAGTTTTCTCTCGTAGTGTACGCTGTACCTCCCTGCAGTAGGCCGCCGGTGGTTTCAGTAAACCCCGTTGCTATCGTTACATTTTCGTTTTAATCCTCGAATCTAGTGCGCGCGCGTTTCGCGTTCACCAGTTAGTTGTAGTTCGTTTTAAAACTCCCCTGCTACCGTCCAAATCGAGTCCCGTTTTTAGTGTGTTAACGTTTCCGTTGCTTATCTTAAAGTGTGTTTTAAAATCGTGGCGTCTGGGGAGAGATTTTAGTGTCGTCCATTGCGGTTTTTTGTGGTTTTGTTGTTGGATGACTCGCTGAACACAACGAGAACGGACACCCGAGGTACGGATCGGAGAAGCGAGTCGCAGCAACGCACCTGTAGTTGTGTGATAGCAAAAAAAAAAAAGCCGAAGCCGAAAGCCATCTTCTTCATTGGATCGTCCTCCTTCGCCGCCGCCGCCGCCGCCGCCGCTGCCTAGTAGCGTTGTGTCTTGCGAGGTGCCTATTTACATTTGTGACAATTCCTTCGCGCCACTAAATGTGCTTGCCTTGTTATTTCTCACGTACTACACGCTTTCTCTCTCTCGCTCTATGCCACGATCTCGCTCTCCCGCTCTTGCCTCTTTTGTCACCATCTGTGGCGCGCGCGCACGCCACCTGTTGCCGGCAGAAGAGCCGGTACCAAACTACCTCGACTACCGCGACCATTCCTCCCATCGATGCCCACGGCACGATCGTGATGCTCGAAGTGAGGGTCATCCTACACTCACCATATAGAGGCGCGGATAGTAGAGCGTTGGCGCACCAAGCGCAGCCCCAGAGGTCGACGAAAACTTATTTTTATTTCGTCCGCACGAACCGGTGGTAGACCCGCGGCCCGCTTTTCGACCCTTCTACGCTGCGCTTCGCACTGCGGTCGAACCGGCCATCTGCATTCGTCCTGCT
>NC_064874.1:3997500-4007500 GCF_943734745.1 Anopheles darlingi | reverse complement strand
ACGCAAAAAAGCAAACAGTAAAATAAAAGTTTTTAAAATCTGTTCTCCTATTCTAAAAACGACCTACCGTACTGTTTATTTTATTTCGACTTCGGTTTCCTCTCACCACAGCTTACTTCTTTTTTCCGAATGGGTTTTCTCTTCTTCATCTTCTTCTTTTTGTTACTATTTTTGAATCCTATTCCCATACTTCCTCCACCGACTTCCAACAGCGTTGATGGATCAGTTTCAGTTTCCACTAATCCTTGCCGGATGCCTGCGTTCTCTCGTCTATCGCTGTCTGCAGTTTCGAACTATACCTCTTCTGAGCCTGGGCCTCTACAAAACAACAGCTGAAAAGCTTGCAAAGGTTGCCTGCGATATCTATTCCTTGTTCCTTTCTGCCTTTTGATTGTAAAGATGAAGAAAGCGCTAACATTGCTCAGAATGGTAAAAGGCAATTTTGTTAAGCTTGCTGGAGTCAAGCAATGAAAGACATGCGAAGAACCAAACGAAAGAAAAAGGAGAACAAAGCAAAGAAAGAACTCAATTAACAATCGTATGATACTTCAGCATTAACATAAATTAGTCAACAAATTATGCAAACGAAAAGAATTTAAGATTGATAGCAAATTATCTTGAGCGGTGTGTACTTTTTAGGTGTAGCATTTCTTTGGATATTTTCTAATTGATAAAAGTAAAGCAAATTGCGGCGAAAGTTGTGTTTAATCTCAACAGCAAGCAAGCAACGATCGAGATAACATAGAAGAAATAAGGGAGGAAAGAAGCTTGATCATATCAAGCCAAATACTAACTGGCCCCTGATGGCAGAGGACGAAAACACATCCTTTGGCGAGTCGAAACGCATGAATTGGGAAATGTTACATCAACAGAAAACGCGTGAAAAAGATGCACATTCAGCTACATCACGGCTAGAAAAGCGAGGAAAAGGGAACTATAATAAAATCGGTATTTAAGATAATTAATTAAAAACATTTAATAATTAATTACTATTCGTGGGATGGATGCGATCAAACACAAAAAGCATAAAACGATCATAAACGTTCACACACACACGCACACACACACACAAACCTTGCAAGACAAACCGCGAAAAGAAAGTCACAATACAAAAAGGCAGCATAAAAAATCTATTGTTATGGAGTAGAGCATAATTGAAAACATAAAACCATTCCATATATATCTAAAAAGTTTACAGAGAAGAACCATTCTTTACACCCAAAAACTGCGAAAGGAACGTTAATAAATTGACATCCTTTATATATTTATTGGAATCAATCGCGAGGAAAAACAAAAAAAAAAACAAATAAGAAATAAAAAAGAGAAACTATGCGGAAAACGAAAAAAATCATGCAAAAGATCGTGTAAAAACTATTCAATGCAATGATATAACAAAATGAACACAAAAAGGTATAAAAACAATCACATCATCTTTAGCTGTGTTTTCATCTATTTAAACACTGCGAAACAAATAAAACAACAAAAGAAATATAACAAAAGCAGCAGACATCGTGTGTTGCGTGGATTTTTTCAGGATTTCATGCTTTCCTTTCGTTGTTGCGTTGTATGTGTAAATGCGACAACTACTGGTCACTATCAAAACGAGTATAAGCGGATAATGCAGTGGAGATGTAGATGAATGTTTTAGTTTAGTTGTTGATATCTTCATTGGAGTGCGATGCGCTATTGAGTTGTTTTGTCGTGCCGTGATGATCATTCGACCCAGTTTGATGCATCTTAAAAAGTGAAGTCTTTGATCGACTGGGGTGATATAAATGTAATTGGAACGGTAAAGAAAGGTGACTCGTTGAACGTAAGATAAACATTGAAAATATGTATCAGAAAACGATAAAAAAAAACAAAAAAGAACTGTGGAATAATCAAGCAAACAAATCTAACTAATTTGCAAATCGCATAAGCTAAACCAACTTCAAAGAAGACTTCAGTTTACTAGCTAAGTTCTATAACTATATATTTACAAATCGAAACTAAAAGCAAATACATCTTTACGAGCGTTTTCCTTTACAACATGCGCAATGCACAGCTCCAAAACGCAAAATGTTAAATCTTATTAAACCTTAAAATGAAAAAAAAGCGTCAACGGATGGAAGATATTTACGAATTGAGCTAAGCATGTCGCAAGAAGTAGAACGAGAATGAACCTTAACAAGCCCAGAACATTGCGAGTAAAAACGAGAAGAAGAACTAAACATTACAAAAAGCTAGTCTTTCCTCACCAAATTTTTGTTTACTACCTTAATGGCAAGAGCCCCGACAGCAGGACTTTCAACTAAACACGGTAACATTAGTGTTCGAATGCTAACCACTTCAAACACGTACAGCGCAGTTGGTAACAAGCTAGTGTAGGTACATGGCTTGCAGAGACGAGCAAGAATGAAAGTAAAGTTGGCAGAAGTTAACGTAAGTTTAGTAGGATAAGCAGTAAACATCTTGTCTATCAAAGCGAGAAAAAACACCGTTTTTAATCATTCTACGATGCACTCCTTCCTCTAGTTCCACTGTCAGCTGCAAGTGAGTGTTATGTTGTGTTGCTGAGCGATGAGCTCACACAAAACGTATGTGAAACAGAACACAGCTAGTGGCAAATCGAATGATTGCCTACACTTACACGGCATTCTGAATATTAGTCTAATATTTATTAGAAGATAACCTATCCAAGAAGTAACAAAAACCATTTAGCAGGCGAACAAATGCAACAGCCGTTGCGGTTACATTTGTAGCAGGAGTTGGACATTTTGAAGCATGTTTTTGAAGGGCGACAGTGCGCCAGCAGTGTGCGCCAGTATGGCACTGCATAGTTGTTATACAGCAATTGGCAACAGAAGAAGATGCATCGGAACGATAACAAACCGGCTGAATCATACACTTTTGATCACAAAAACGCAGAAAAGTCAATAAAAATCAAAGCGAAAGTGAACGTTGAAATAGAACATGAACAATGAAACAAACGGGAAACCAGTAACCAAGATGGGGCAGATAGGAACCATTGCGTTAACAAGCAAAGCAAAAAAAATGATTTAGCAAATAGACGGATCTCTCTCTCCCCTCTCTCTCTTTCTCTCTCCTTTCAACATACTCAGCAGCTATAACACCAGTAGAAGGCAAACCCAATGTTCATTGCCAAAGCACACAGTGTTAAGAGTAACTAACTGGCTGCATTATCGTACTAACATTGAAGTAACAATTTCTATACGTACGATTCCTGACACACAGCTAGACGAGAGAGAAGTTTGTGCAAATCAAAACTTGTGAAACATAAGCGAGTCACAATAAGACGAATAGCATCAAAAGTGTTATGTTCAGACAATGCGACAAGACATTACGATGCGACTGGAAAGAAAAAAAACAAGATACTTTCCAACCTTTCTGGTGTTTTGCACTTATTTGTCTTTGAGATAGGACCGCATGGGCTTGAAGAAGGGCGTAGCACACCTACTGGCGGCTTACTGTTCCGCTCCTTGGTATGTCAGTAACGTAATAAGGAAAGAAACATGAAACTATACGCTTGTGTAAAACACGCACCAACAACTCTCGCCTATTATTCCCAGCAGAAGCTAAAACAAATTAGAAAACAAACGCCCTCCCTTTTCTATACTCTGGTATTTTCTGCTTAGTAGAAGAAAGGGTCAAAGCCATGCCTGGCAAGCAATAAGCGTCAGGCTGGCCATTGAGGGTTGCTGAGAAAGTTCACAGCAATACGCTAAGCTGGTAATCTGAGCTTTTACACCTTCTTCCATGATCTTTAAGTCCTCATCATCACCATCATCAACATTATCGTACTTAGGATTCCATGCTAGCATTTCCATTATGTTCCTGTTGTTTCCTAATTACTTTTGCAACTTCTTCTTCGCTGCTGTCCACTGACAAAATTAAACCAGTTTACCCTATCTGTCATCCTTCATCCTTTTGCGTGTAAGTAGTAGTTGCAGATAGTTAAACGAAATAGTAGCTTGAAATAATGTTGTCTACCTGGCGAAGAACGATGACGGTGGTTTGTTACTTTCTCCCCTCACTTCTCTCTGTTGATGTTTGCGCTGTTCCTTATTGTTGCCGTAATTTCTGTCGCGATACAATTTTGCGCGATTTTTCATGATTCCAGTGTAACGAAACCCAAAGAACAAAGATACAAAATTCAACAGATCATTATGGAAATCATTGAGTAGAAACCATTCTCGAGGCGTTACTTGTTTATGCTGGCCAACACGTACGCTACAAGATGGTGGGGCAAGATGACCGCAGCATGAACGCAGATCAACAACCAGCCGTGTGTTTTTGGAGTGCATATACTGCTAGGTCCATCGGCCTGTCAGTATCGGCTGCCGAAAAAGGGAATTGATTGCTGAATGTTTTGTTCGTTGAAATAGGATTACCTTTTCGGTTCGTTAACAATATGGAATATCGGTTCCCGCAAGATAGAAGAAAACATAATATGTTACTATTTCGTTGTTCTTGTGGTTTTCTGTTAAATGAAACGTTACGTTATGATTAACCGAACGCATTCAAACCGGAACAGAACACGGAGCAGTTGACAAGAAAAATCATGAAAAATTATTATACATTGTATGAATGAATTTTTGATAATCTAATTATATGTATTTTTGAATTGTATTTTATCGTGGAGTAAAAAGAATATAAATATGTACCTATAACAAAAAAAAGTGAAATAAAATTAAAATCTACTGAAAAAATTGTCTACGCTACAATTCTTTTTGTAGTGACAAGTCCTGTTACTAGTAACGCTTATCGCGGCGCAGCGGCAAATACGGTCACCGGAATTACGAAAGATGGTCTCAATCCTGAGTCCGAGGTCAGTTAGTGAGTAACCCTTGCTGTTTGACTGGCCTTCATCGGCTCAAATCTTGCGTGTCTCGGACGCGCGGTTGCTCGAAATAGAAATTGAATCCGCTTGCAGGAGGACGCAGCGTGGCAATACATTACTAGACGCGTATTCAAATAAACAACATTCATCTATTACTATAATCACTCAGCCCTATTAGCACCAGCTCGCCCAAAAAGGGCTGTGCAATACTGACTCATCAGTGATTCATGTTTCCCTCGAATGCTCTGTATTTTATGCATCAGTTTCTTCACAGTAACCAATAGCTATTGTTAAAGAAACTGTCCGGAACGGGCGCCATCGCGCTGTATTTGAACGTGATAGAAAGGCAGCGACGCTACTGCACATAGAACGCACCTCGACGATACTTTAAAATTGGCTGTGCATGAACTAATCTACAAAAGATGACAGATCAAGCGTGCAACTAATGTCGACGAGCAATGCGCCAGACGTAGTAATTCCAATCAGCAGATTGAAAAGGATGGAGCTCTACATCACGAAAGCGTGTAAGTTGTCGCGTGATAAAGAACGATTACACGGTAACCGTTAGAACAGCGCACACGGATTGCCGCGGGTTATGCCCGTGTATTATGGTGTATAGTGGTGCAGCACGCTTCCGGTGGACATACAGGCGCCATGCAAGAATTACTGGGTATGGCTTTAAACCAACGCTCTAATCACAACTCGCTATTCTATCGATTAATGACCCCGCTGCTCTCGCCGAGCGTCCGGTGCTTGCCGAGCTACTAATAAACACAAATTTGCTAGCCTTCACCTACCTTGTGAGTGGTCCTGTCGTATCACTGACCGCTTTCAGGGACATCCTAAGCTGCCGATGGAATGTACCGAGTATCGATTCTCGTCTGCGCCCCGTCACCGGATCCCGGCCCGTACTGTCAACGGTTTGCTGCGTTTTTCCCGTCTCCGGATCAACCGTCACTAGCAGATCTTTGCCGGTGTTGGCATCACTGGTCACGACGGCCGGACCGATAATGATCGGCTTGTGTGTGCTGTTCGAATCATCCAAAAGCTTTGTCCAGCATGCGGCCCCATCACCATCCTGCGGTGTACGATCCGACGAACGAACGTCTTCCAGCAGCTTCGTCATTGTTAATCCGAGGTCAACGAGTGTTCCCGTTGAACTTTGAATGTTACGCTATAGCGTATTTACTTTCCGAAATGTCACTTTGCTTTCTCACTTAATCCTATCCTGGAAGGAAACATTGAGAATATTTGTATTAATTCTTATGCACCGCAGGTTCTAGAAATAGTAGATAATCATGAAAGTATTACAACTAAACCCCTTCGTGAAGGAAGTTTGTTGACCGTGGCACATTGATAGCTAATGATTGTCCAAGAACTTCATCACATTGCATTCGATCACGAACGAAGACTGCTGATTAAATGACGCCCACAATCCTCTAGCCCTTAATAGCTCGATTGACCCTTAGACACCGTCGCCGTATGGTATGTGCTACTGTAGAGCTACACCATTCTTGGCTTAGAACTGATTACCGCAACCGCCGAGGCTGAGCGTACATGAGCAAATTCTTGCTGACGTGCGAATGCCATATCGACGGGTAATAGCACCGTCCCTCTGCCCGGACAACTTCAGGCCCAACGTCATTTGCCAACGCTAGGATTGCTTACTCATTAGAACGTTATGCCAACGATTTGCACAGTGCGATTCGTAACATCAAAGAACATTGCAAGTGTCCAAGATACGAGAAGTAATCCGAGGACATCAGCACACTAAAGTACCATTACCTTGAACACTGAAGCCTTCAAGCTATGGCGCCTCCATCCGGATGTGTTCCTTCTTGCTGAACACATCCCCTGATACCTACCATAAAACAGCTGTAAGATAAGTATGATCGTTGTTATCACCTGCTAATCGGGCATCTCGGACACATTTATCAGTTGAGTCTTTGTCATGCGTTGTGCTCCTGGGAGCATGTTACATCAGGCACGTATGGTTTGATCAAGATCAGACAAAGGGTAAAGACATCGCTAGTCTCCAGATGTGCTGAGAGATGTGCGGCTAGAAGCGTTATGGGGAATGGAGGAATGGGGAGGGGATTAAACAACAATTTCAACAAAGGCACCTACTCTTTGCGGATCTGACGAGGGCAATGTGTTCCGCCTTTCAGATGTCGTTTGCTATCCGTACGCCAGAGAATGCCCGACGATTCAGACACAAGCCCACTACTTCCTACAAGCGAATGGACGAAGGAACAGAGTGGCTCATGAAAAGGTGGCAACCTCTTCAACTGCCACTGCCGCCGGTCCGTCTTCATTGACAGACCGGCCCCACTCGCCACACCGGAAATGTCACTTAATTTTCGAAATCGGCTAACCCCGTGATATTTCGCGATACACAATTACACGAGCGGAACGAAAGCACATTGCGGTCCAGGTTCTGTGTCGTTTGTCACCCGCCTTTTCCCAGCGCATAAAGTGGAGCTGGATGCAATCATTCAGTGCAACACCATTACAGCATTAACACAGGGGGGGGGAGCTGGGTCCCGGATTACGTCGCCGCGGACAACTGGGTGTCAGATTTTCCGTATGCCAGCCATCGATCAATCATCGATTAATTACGCTAAGGTGTCACTTGCAACACCTCTCTCTATCTCTCTGTCGCTCGTTCGTTTACGCGAGGTTACTGCAAAAGGCCACTCCGACCAGCGGCGAGGTCATTAAAACCAAGGCCACAACCGCGACATTGCAATCACGGCGAGGGGTGGAGGAATCCCCCGGCCCGCCATCCGTCAACGATTGGCGATCGCGAGCACGAGTGCGTCGATGTTGATGGCGGTCACACTCACTCACACACGGGGTTTGTAACGGTGGCCAGTGAGGGACGGCGGTGGTGGTGGCGCATTGAAATGGGTAGCAGGAAAAAACCTACGCCAAATGAATCACCCACGGTGCACGGCAACAGCGTGAGGCGTATAAGGCGTGCAGAAAATAATTACCACCATCCTGTGCACTAGTACTAGCCAGCTGGTTGCATCCGATCGCGAGTGCCCCGCGTTCGTTCATTCTTTCGGCAATGGCGACCAAGTAATTGCTAGTTCAACCAATGTTCGTCGTTTTGCAAAATGACAACAGATTAACTTGACGTAAAGCTCGCAGCTAGGCCATTGCTACGCATTGCTCTAATCTGTACGTTCCCGCTGTTTTGACATCACATCTCGTGATCGTCGAATCGTTGCAGTCGTCCGATTAGACGACATAGACGACAGCGAGGTCACCCTCATGACCAAGCGATGCACACCGGATTCAGATGCAATTCTGTGCTTCACGGACAGTTGCATAATGTTCCATACTGCACACCACATGCTCCAGGTGAGCGTGTGTTGTACTTAGCGAGAAAATTGTTTTTTAATTATTCATCCAATAGGGCAGAGCACAATGGAATGGCAGGAATCTTGATCACGTTCCATCTCATGCTGATGTAATTCCACTTCCCACACACACACACATCAAGTTCGATCTCAACAAAGTAATTTAAACAAAGTGTAGGATAAAGCAATTCTAACGTACGTTTTATGACCATTTGCGTATGTACTGGGGTAGTAATAAGGTGGTCGCTAAAATCCCCGGTCCTCCACTTACAACAGGGCAGCACTTTTGCTGCTTGGACAAACGACTTGGGAGGGATTTGGGAATCACGCCATAACTAGACGAGCCTGCTGGCAATGACAATGGTCGGCGGGAATGGATTAAAAATAAACCAACATAAAAACCGTCGCAAAAACAACGCATCATCATCAGTCGCACAATAAAATCAGCAGCATCAGCTCAAAACCGAGACACCGACCGATGGGAAGGAGAAGGGAAAGGTTTGTATTATTTTTAGGCGATATACCACACCACACACACACACGCACACACACACGCCGTACCCCGTACAGAGCGCTCATCCGTCTTACGCGACGATCGAGTGTTAATAACTTTTTTATGTATTTGCGTCGTCCTAGCACGACCAGCGAGAAGTGACATTGCCCCGTGGCGGGCATGGCATGGCATGGCTGTCGCCGCCAGCGATGGTGATGGTCGATTGACTTCTGCTTTTGCTTTGCTGGTCTCTTCGGCGTTTTCGCACCGTCTCAATGCTCTTGATCGTGTCCTTTGCTCATGCTCATGTCGCCGCCGATCAAGAGTCATATGGCTGGTGTGGCAGCAGTACGTACCTATTTACCTATTCCCGTACGTCACGTACGTTCCACCATGAAGTGCATCCAAAATACATGCTTCCGGACGCGATGTCAAAATGTAAACTACTCTTCCCTTCACAATAAACCAGATCGCTCGCTGTTCTTGCATGAGGAGTTCGGCGATCAAATAAACAACGCACCCAGCACAGGCCGCCAAGCTTGTATACTGTTGCTTCCGCTACCCTACCGCCACGACATGGTCGCCAGTCCATGCGGTAAAGACCATAACTGTCACTCCGGAAAGACCTGTAGCCGTGAACACGTGTTTTCCGTAAAATTCCAATACCCTCCTTCCCAGCTCCCAGACCGTAACAGTAACGGATCGTTTCGCATCATCTTTTTGGAGCCAAGAGACCGAAAGCGGCCAAAAATACGGCCCATTGATGATGGTCTCGTTTCGCACGAAGAGTGTTTGTAGTGTGGTCAATAAAAAGGAATAAACACAAACAAACGGAGGCGAAGGCGAAGAGACGAGGCAGGGGCTGATGCTCCAACTAAGAATATAATTATATTTTTCCAAGCCCGCACATCCGTTCTGATGTCACGTGCCGAGAAATAGTTTAGCGTATGGGATCGGTTCCGTCTCCGCGAAATTTTGCGCAGCTGCTACCAAAGCGCAGGACGGACGTAGAGCCATTCAAGAGAATGATCATTGCCAGTTAATGGTTTGCCCCGGTCGATAAGGAACCGCGAAATATATTTATGGTGAGCTTATGTAACATTATTATGGAAATTATAATCTAATAATTACATCTTCAAACAATTAACCTGCTAATTTGCGCTAGTAATCATTCAATTAATTGACTGTTATGCGATTTCTCTAAGCTATTCTCTCGTCTTTTCAGCGTCTTCTGTATCACCCCGGTTTTGGAAAACATTATTGAAATGTAAACCAACAAACACCACTTTATGCGCATCG
>NC_064874.1:3975000-3977500 GCF_943734745.1 Anopheles darlingi | reverse complement strand
ATCTTGGCCAGCGGAGCAGTACGCCCCACTCCATCATCCCCAATCCAAGCAAAACTAGTTTTTGTCATTCGCGACCCCGAGAGCACGCCACCCGGGGACTCGCATGCGAAGAATTGTTCAGTTACGCAGTTCAGACTCGAGAGAATGCTCCAACCGGTCCAGCCAAACAAACCGCTTCATTGGAGAAACTGGCTTTAGAAGCTGGTCGGTCTAACTCCACCTCGACCAAAGGCCCGATTAGAAATGCTCTGGGCCTGGCGGTCCATGTGATACTTCTTTCCAGGCCATCGGGAATCGCCCGCCATCGGTGCGTGCGTGCATCATCGAAAGGGGTTTCCCGAACCGGCCAGCAGCAATCAAAACAATCTGCCCGTCGTATATCAGTAGCCGGCATTCCTGATAAGCTGTATCTGTTACTTCCGCTGGTTCCGACATTGATCAATCACATCAGTTCCGCTCGGAAGTTGACAATTCAATAAACTCGGCGGCTTATCGATACCCAGGCACCGGTTTGGCATGTAAGCTACCACACCCTCTGGTACACCCTCTGATCATTTAATCCGATGACTCGCTAACGGACCACACTGACCACACGCTTATCAGTTGCGCGAGCGTCCGCCTAGAGTACGCGGTGTGATAAAGATGACGAGCCCTGCTCGATGAGGCCATCGTTTCCTGAACAACCTTGCTAGATAGTGCACCAGAATTGAGCAGATATGTGTCTGGCAGAATAGCACGAATTGTGATGATTCTCTTTCCGTTTCTTTTGTTACTACCACTCGGAAACCACAGCTGGTTCTTGTGCTTAATCCATCTTGTCTGTAGACACAACACCAGGGCACACGATTCGCTTGGCTCCTGGAACGATTTGCGTCATCATTGGCTGGGTTTCGATGGTACGAAAGGTAGAACGAACATAGGCCCGTTGCTTGTTGAAATATAGACGAGAGAACCCTCTTGCGTGAGACACAATCTCCACTTTTCGGCTGATAAAAGCAATCGATTGGAAGAGGGAACTCTTAGAATGGCACCTGTTGAGGTGAAAGCCGTTATCGGAGCGATCCGGATACTTTTCCGAAGATACGATGCCTTTGCCTACCTAATGAACTTAAAGGGAGGAGACCGAAGAAAGCAAGGCGAAAAGAAGACACAATCCGCACGACGCTCACGGCGCCCACTGTTGCTGGGTCCGATGTCGAGAAAGTGTCGTCATGTTGCTAAATATAGAATGTTATGCTTAATGTGTGTCGGTACGATACACCTCAGCATCTCTCACAGCATCGTTCTCTGGCAGGGTGGTCAATGCTAACTGCCAAAGGCTTCCTTGATCGTTCGGTGTTTCTTCGCTAAACTATCTAGTGCTATAATATCTAAGGCTACATGGATTCTTTTCCTGGATGAACAGACATAATCCGTTTGCTCCAATGGTCCGGCAATTATACAACAACATTTTTTAAAGAAATGATGATAAGCCGGCAGCACAAGGTGAAGAAACGTTTAGTAGATAGCCCCATCCCATCCTGTCAACCCCGCCACCGACAATGCGCGTCCGAATGATCCAGAGATATCGACGGTGTGAAGCAACGGGACAAACCAAAGATTGGAATCGTGTAGAATTCAAATTGGGGGAACAGACCGCGAAAGATCTCCAGAGGACACAAGGAACGACGAGTCGCGTCGGATACGCAGAGAATGAGAGAACGAGAGGTTGACTGTTCGTTCTTATGTATGTCTCAAGATGGTTCAAGAGTTTCGGGAGAGCATTTTTTGTCGTCGT
This sequence comes from Anopheles darlingi, assembly GCF_943734745.1. Lineage (NCBI taxonomy): Eukaryota > Metazoa > Arthropoda > Insecta > Diptera > Culicidae > Anopheles > Anopheles darlingi. The sequence goes on along the minus strand of NC_064874.1, from coordinate 3,975,723 downwards.
CGTCGTCGACGCTGTCGAGGAGTCATCCGAACTACGGTGGACCTCCACCTGATCTCACCTGATTCTCGATCTGCTGATCACCGCACGGCACGACTCGGCCTGGCCCCCGGCCCGGTCTGTTCGATTCGACCAACCTGTGTGTCTGCTGCTTGGCTCCATCTTCTGGGCTCTCTCAGTCACATCCGGGTTTAAATTTGTGCAATAAACTAACCAACATTAGCAAAGCACACGACCACGACTCACCGACCCCAACGACCAACACCACCACCATGATCGAGTCATCGTTTGCACTCGGCTGGAAGATGATCGAGCCCCACAACACAAGACTCTTGGTTTGGCTCTCTTTAGTCCGTTGGCGGATTTGGTCATTGTTTCCCTTTTCGTCTTCTTTTTATCCTCGGTTTCGTGATCAATCTCCCCTTTTTCTTCTAAAAAGTAGCGAAGAAAGATGTTTGTCGCGAGGTCAACCAGATGCTCAGGTTATCCGATGGTTGCGAATTTGCTCAACTACTAACCGTCTTGCAGAATCCTTGGGTCCCTATATTTTCTTTTTCATTCTTAATGTGTTTCACATTTATTTTCCAATCAATTAAAAAGCCATCCCGCAATACAGATTGCCATGTTGTTAAAGAAGCTAACGACGGCCACACCATCCATTCATAGGCTTTTGCGTCATTACCACACGATCACGACCAGCGACATGACGGTGTCATCATGTTTATC